>NW_027638010.1:88651-201151 GCF_951216825.1 Electrona antarctica | reverse complement strand
ATCCTCTCAAGAGTTACATTATTGTTAAACATCTGCATTACTTAATTTACAAAAAGTCTACACAATTATAGACTGTAGAAGAATTGCTATTTTGATCAACGTTTGCCTGTTATCTCTCCTAATGGTACCAACATCAATACAGCATGGAATTGTGGACTAAATCTTAGTATCCAACGACAACAAAATATTACTAATATAACTTTGCGTGTATGTGGGGCTTGAGCCCGGGCCTCCAAGTAGCCAGTCCAACGTGCAGTCCACGGTGTCAACAGGGCTGAAGCCGTTTAGCAGGCTGTTGAAGGCTAGTCTTGGCTGTGGACTACATGTAGTTATATGTAGTGTGAAGTTCGCGCGGAAGTGCTCTTGTTGTTCTAGCGTGTCACTTAACTGACCAACGGGTTGTATTTTGAAGAGTGGACGGAAGTGCTCTCATTGTTTTAGGCGGTGTTTTAACAGCGCTAATGAAACAAACATAATGTTTTAGAACCCATTTAAAACCCATAAACATTTACTATTATTGTTATTAATGTTATATAAAATAAAATAATGATGTTTTTGAACGTATTTAAAACCCATAAACATTTACTATCGTTATTATTATTGTTATTTGTATTCTTATTCTCGGCGCTCATCAACCATGCATTCATTTAAATGTATATTCTGCAATTCTCCATTAACACCGCAGGATGGCAGCAAAGCCTAGATTTGACTTATTTTTTTGCAAATGGGTCTTAAAATGAGAGCAAATAATGTCACATCTACCACAGTCTGAGCACTTAACGGTAATAATAATAATAATAATAATAATAATCCCACAACGCGGCGCATCAGCGACACGTTGTTTGTAGATCGGGCTTGTAGATCTGCTATTTTCGTGCACGACACCGTCCTACGACGGTGTACAAATGTACCGATGGAAAAGTAACTTATTAAAGATTATTTAAAATAATTTAATGAATGGATGTGAAACTATAGTTTCACATCCATTCATTTCTGAATTGTTTTAAAGAATTTACAATTACAATTTACAATTTAGGCATTTAGCAGACGCTCTTAATCCAGAGCGATTTACATTAAGCAATAACAAAAGCATGGCATACATCACATATATAAAAAGTAGTTATCATGAATCATGCGTAAACTAAGAACGTAACAGTGGAGTATCTATGTTAACTATACATACTATACTATATAATATATTATACATGTGTACTATAAAGTGCTATGACTACATAAAGTGCAATTCTAGAGCTGTCTACATAACAAGCTATAAGTCTGTTAAAATACTATCTAAGTCTACATAATGTGCTATCTAAGGGGCTAGGCTAGGGCAAGTGCTACGGGCCATGGTGGAGTCTGAAGAGTGAAGAGGTGGGTTTTCAGACTACGGCGGAAGATTGAGAGTGAGGCTGCAGTTCTGACTGTGATGGGAAGTGCATTCCATAGTTTTGGAGCCAGAAGGGAGAAGAGTTTGGGACGTGTGGAGCGTTGTCCCGGCGTTTTTAGTGAAGGTACCTCCAGCTTCCCTGCGTTGGCTGATCTGAGTGCGCGGGAGGGTTTGTAGGGTACGATCATACTTGTGAGATATGGGGGGGCCATGCCTTTGGTTGCTTTGAATGCCAGCATCAGAGTTTTGTATTCTGTGCGGGCAGCGACCGGGAGCCAATGGAGGGAGCGGAGAAGGGGGGTGACGTGTGAGAATTTTGGCTGGTTGAAGACCAAGCGGGCAAGAATAAATGAATATGTTCTGTTAGTCAGTCACCCTAACCCTGTTTAAAAGGAGCTGTGGTTTTCAACCTTTTTCACATCAAGGCCCATTATTTATTCTGCATCTGAGCCACGGAACCACCTGATGACAGTTAGCCTCTCAGACCCATCTGAGCCACGGAACCACCTGATGACAGTTAGCCTCTCAGACCCATCTGAGCCACGGAACCACCTGATGACATTTAGCCTCTCAGACCCATCTGAGCCACGGAACCACCTGAAGACATTTAGCCTCTCAGACCCATCTGAGCCACGGAACCACCTGAAGACATTTAGCCTCTCAGACCCATCTGAGCCACGGAACCACCTGATGACAGTTAGCCTCTCAGACCCATCTGAGCCACGGAACCACCTGATGACATTTAGCCTCTCAGACCCATCTGAGCCACGGAACCACCTGATGACATTTAGCCTCTCAGACCCATCTGAGCCACGGAACCACCTGAAGACATTTAGCCTCTCAGACCCATCTGAGCCACGGAACCACCTGATGACAGTTAGCCTCTCAGACCCATCTGAGCCACGGAACCACCTGATGACAGTTAGCCTCTCAGACCCATCTGAGCCACGGAACCACCTGATGACAGTTAGCCTCTCAGACCCATCTGAGCCACGGAACCACCTGATGACAGTTAGCCTCTCAGACCCATCTGAGCCACGGAACCACCTGATGACATTTAGCCTCTCAGACCCATCTGAGCCACGGAACCACCTGATGACAGTTAGCCTCTCAGACCCATCTGAGCCACGGAACCACCTGATGACAGTTAGCCTCTCAGACCCATCTGAGCCACGGAACCACCTGAAGACATTTAGCCTCTCAGACCCATCTGAGCCACGGAACCACCTGATGACATTTAGCCTCTCAGACCCATCTGAGCCACGGACAACCATTTGATGACATTTAGCCTCTCAGACCCATCTAAGCCACGGACCACCATCTGATGACATTTAGCCTCTCAGACCCATCTGAGCCACGGAACCACCTGATGACATTTAGCCTCTCAGACCCATCTGAGCCACGGAACCACCTGATGACATTTAGCCTCTCAGACCCATCTGAGCCACGGAACCACCTGATGACATTTAGCCTCTCAGACCCATCTGAGCCACGGAACCACCTGATGACATTTAGCCTCTCAGACCCATCTGAGCCACGGACCACCACCTGATGACATTTAGCCTCTCAGACCCATCTGAGCCACGGACCACCTGATGACATTTAGCCTCTCAGACCCATCTGAGCCACGGAACCACCTGATGACATTTAGCCTCTCAGACCCATCTGAGCCACGGACCACCTGATGACATTTAGCCTCTCAGACCCATCTGAGCCACGGACAACCATTTGATGACATTAACCTCTCAGACCCATCTGAGCCACGGACCACCATTTGATGACATTTACCCTCTCAGACCCATGGACCACCACCTGATGACATTTAGCCTCTCAGACCCATCTGAGCCACGGACAACCATTTGATGACATTTAGCCTCTCAGACCCATCTGAGCCACGGACCACCATTTGATGACATTTAGCCTCTCAGACCCATCTGAGCCACGGACCACCATTTGATGACATTTACCCTCTTAGACCCATTTGAGCCACGGAACCACCTGATGACACGTTAAAATTACCACCGCTGAAGTGCCCTTGAACAAGGCATTGAACCACTACGATGAAATGTGTTCTATGAGCAGGGCCTGGCTGGAAACAAGTTCTTGAGCTTAGCCCAGATACCCTGGGTAAATATAGTAATCATTTCATTTCACATTTAGCCTCTCAGACCCATTCGAGCCACGGACCACCATTTGATGACCTTTAGCCTCTCAGACCCATCTGAGCCACGGACCACCATTTGATGACCTTTAGCCTCTTAGACCCATTTGAGCCACGGACCACCATTTGATGACCATTAGCCTCTCAGACCAAAAACTAAATGATATTTTGTTATCGTTCAGATCAGATTTTGTCCACAATTCCTTGCTGTATTGATGTTGGTATACCATTAGGAGAGATAACATGATGTTGGTACCTATAGGAGAGATAACAGGCAAACGATCAAAATAAGAATTATTCTACATGCTCTAATTATGTAGACTTCTTATAAGTAGCCTAATGCAGGTGTTTAACAATTCCTGGGTCCATTAGGTTTAATCTTACGCTCTCAAGAGTTAAAGTAAAGATCTAATACAGTAGGGGATCACCTCAAACCCTTAAGGACCACCGGTTGAGAACCACTGGAATATTGGATTCAGCATTAGAAACACATTAGTGTAATTAACAAATGTAATCAATATGCCACTATTCTGAAATTACTTCTTAGGCTATAGCCTGTGTCATTTTGTTTTCAAGAGTAATCAAGTGTTTACTTTAAAATATATCAAAATGTGCTACTATATTTAAACTAAGTGTTACATCCCAGAGCTGGCCAGCCATGTGACCAAATAATGACCATGTGACCAAATAATGACCATGTGACCAAATCATGACCATGTGACCAAATCATGACCATGTGACCAAATCATGACCACTCCAAGGCCCAATCGCCTCCCTCAAGCCCTGAGCCCTGAACCCTCATTGACTTTATAGTGACGTCAGCTGTATAAGTGCTTGAGGGTGAGAGGCTGCAAGGGCTCCAAATTGTTGTGAAAGGAATGGGACAGCACTTTGAAGATGAGTCCGCCATTCATGACACTTTGCATCACTTTATAAAACCTGTCCTTATTCACAGCCAGTGCCTACATGCATGACATGTCTATCATGTCTATTTATGTCGTTTTATTATTAGTTTCATAAATACACTTTCCTGTGTGATAGGGGGTTGTAATATTCATATATAATAATATTCATCATAAATTGCATTTCCATATTATTTTACTTTGCTCATTAGTCATTTCTCATCATGTTTCCCTTATTATTATTATTGTTATTAAATATATAGCCTATCCTTCCATTCCGTCTCCCTTTGAGAACAGTGAGAAAGCACTATTGTGTTTGTTGACATTCTAACCGCGGTAAATAACTAATTTGCATACTTAAATGATTGACGTTCGGAGGATCCCCCTCATTCCCCTGGTAACGCTATGAACTGTGGGTAATTTCTTTGCCAAAGTTAGCTAAAGTCAGCATCGATGCTGACTTTGGCAAAGGGCACATAAAGGGGCGGGGCTGAGCCCTCACTGACTTACCGATTTCAAATGGGACATCCCTCAAGCCCTCGCAGACTTCACATGAACGCGCAGCTAAGTCAGTGAGGGCTCATTGAGTCAGCAAGGGAGTGGATTGGGATTGGGCCCAAGTGTCCATTTAACGGATAGGCAGTTACAGGTTCCCTTTTTAGAAATCTGAATCAATTCACAAGGAGAGATCCTGTATTTAATTTACTTTATTATGTATTCGTTACCTACAATGCATTTTACATCAAAACGCAAAGAACACAATTCTATGGTAACAAAAAAGCAGGGGTGAAACAGCTCCAACAACCTACAAAATAACTTATTCACAAATGTAGCATTTTACTTAGAAAGGGTTAGCATGGGTTAACCCATTTTACTTGGAAAGCTCAGTGCAAATGAAACTACAGCCAGAGTCAACTATGCAACAGTCAAGCTAGGTTTACAAAAACTGGAAAAGTAACATCATCACTTTATTTTTTATGTATTTTAGGATAAACACTTAATAATAAATAATAAACAAAATGAAGCTAAGGTACACAACAGCAGAGAACGACACATCATGCATATTGAAATCACCAATTTAATGTGTTTATTGTATGATGTATGATACATGGGTGATGATGGAGGGGTTCACTGTCTCCACACTCACTCCAGAGGGCCACTATAGTTCCACACTCACTCCAGAGGGCCACTATAGTTCCACACTCACTCCAGAGGGCATCTATATCTCCACACTCACTCCAGAGGGCCACTATATTTCCACACTCACTCCAGAGGGCCACAATATCTCCACACTCACTCCAGAGGGCCTCTATATCTCCACACTCACTCCAGAGGGCCACTATATCTCCATACTCACTCCAGAGGGCCACTATAGTTTCACACTCACTCCAGAGGGCCTCTATATCTCCACACTCACTCCAGAGGGCCACTATAGTTCCACACTCACTCCAGAGGGCCTCTATATCTCCACACTCACTCCAGAGGGCCACTATAGTTCCACACTCACTCCAGAGGGCATCTATGTCTCCACACTCACTCCAGAGGGCCACTATAGTTCCACACTCACTCCAGAGGGCCTCTATATCTCCACACTCACTCCAGAGGGACACTACTAGTATCAGGATTATTTTCCACCTGCGATGCAGAATATTCTATGATTCTTTTCAAAGGTTGGTGAAAAACACTCTGAATAATGTTAAGCTACTAATATAGATTGAAGTAATTAAAGTGGAATTGTAACAGCTGAAATCAATGTATGAATTAAATTGGTTTATGATGTGATATCATTTAATCATTCCATGAGGTGAAATCAGGCCGCTTGCACACAGTATAGTTATAAATAATTTACACAGAGCCTTTTCTACATGAGAGATGTGTGAAAATACAAACACTGAAAGGAGTTTGCACACAGCCTTTCGTTTCTCGGGACGAATATGGGAGTGAATGTCGGAGCACGGAGAGAAATAACCGACCTCACGTAATGTCAATCACGTTTGCACCGAATATTGCGTCCGTAGAAAAGGGGTGGATGTTATCCCTCAGCGTTGTGTGCTTCCACACCAACACATAACCCTAACCAACCCTCTGCTCCTCTAACTAACCCTAACACATAACCCTAACCAACCCTCTGCTCCTCTAACTAACCCTAACACATAACCCTAACCAACCCTCTGCTCCTCTAACTAACACCAACACATAACCCTAACCAACCCTCTGCTCCTCTAACTAACACCAACACATAACCCTAACCAACCCTCTGCTCCTCTAACTAACCCTAACACATAACCCTAACCAACCCTCTGCTCCTCTAACTAACCCTAACACATAACCCTAACCAACCCTCTGAACCTCTAACTAACACTAACACATAACCCTAACCAACCCTCTGAACCTCTAACTAACACTAACCAACATTATCTCTAACCCTAAGCCACACCAACACATAGATGAACATGGCGTTTGACCTTCTGAGCAGAGCTGTGACCTTCAGACCAACAACTACTCCGCTGAGAAGTTGACCATCTCAAATAGGCAGCCCATCTTAGGGTTAGGGTCAGGATCATCTTCGCTGCTGCTCCATTTCCTTCTGCCAAAACATTTCTACGAATATAAATAATACACATCACCTTTTCATTTTTTTGCGGATTTCGGACGCTGCAAAAAAAAGCAAGCTGTGTGCAAATACCTTAAGATATACCTTAAATACCTTAAGATATACCTTAAATACCTTAAATACCTTAAGAGATGTAACATGATTTTAAACAGTGTTCTCCTCCAATCAAATTAATGCAGCCACCTCAAAGGAGTGGGGGGGGGTCTATTCTATTCACGTACATATATGAGAGAAAATTCCACACGTATATGTACACGTACTGTATGAGCAAACACCACACGATGCTGTCTAATATATTCACTACGAGCAAAAAGACCATCCGTCTAATAGTATCAGATCACTGTGTCTAATACTATTAGATCACGGTGTCTAATAGTATCAGATCACTGTGTCTAATACTATTAGATCACTGTGTCTAATAGTATCAGATCACTGTGTCTAATAGTATCAGATCACTGTGTCTAATAGTATCAGATCACTGTGTCTAATAGTATCAGATCACTGTGTCTAATACTATTAGATCACTGTGTCTAATAGCATCAGATCACTGTGTCTAATAGTATCAGATCACTGTGTCTAATAGTATCAGATCACTGTGTCTAATAGTATCAGATCACTGTGTCTAATAGCATCAGATCACTGTGTCTAATAGTATCAGATCACTGTGTCTAATACTATTAGATCACTGTGTCTAATAGTATCAGATCACTGTGTCTAATAGTATCAGATCACTGTGTCTAATAGTATCAGATCACTGTGTCTAATAGTATCAGATCACTGTGTCTAATACTATTAGATCACTGTGTCTAATAGTATCAGATCACTGTGTCTAATAGTATCAGATCACTGTGTCTAATAGTATCAGATCACTGTGTCTAATAGTATCAGATCACTGTGTCTAATAGTATCAGATCACTGTGTCTAATAGTATCAGATCACTGTGTCTAATACTATTAGATCACTGTGTCTAATACTATTAGATCACTGTGTCTAATAGTATCAGATCACTGTGTCTAATAGCATCAGATCACTGTGTCTAATAGTATCAGATCACTGTGTCTAATATTATTAGATCACTGTGTCTAATAGTATCAGATCACTGTGTCTAATAGTATCAGATCACTGTGTCTAATATTATTAGATCACTGTGTCTAATATCATTCCCAAAACAAGCAGGGAAGCAGGTGTTGGTATGGATGTGTAATAATGTTATTTTATTTTTCCCTGGGGGGGTATATTTAGGAGGGGTCAGGTGTGATTAGGAGGGGTCAGGTGTGATTAGGAGGGGTCAGGAGGGGTCAGGTGTAATTAGGAGGGGTCAGGTGTAATTAGGAGCGGTCAGGTGTAATTAGGAGGGGTCAGGTGTGATTAGGAGGGGTCAGGTGTAATTAGGAGGGGTCAGGTGTAATTAGGAGGGGTCAGGTGGGGTCAGGTGTAATTAGGAGGGGTCAGGTGTAATTAGGAGGGGTCAGGTGTAATTAGGAGGGGTCAGGTGTAATTAGGAGGGGTCAGGTGGGGTCAGGTGTAATTAGGAGGGGTCAGGTGGGGTCAGGTGTAATTAGGTGGGGTCAGGTGTAATTAGGAGGGGTCAGGTGTAATTAGGAGGGGTCAGGTGTAATTAGGAGGGGTCAGGTGGGGTCAGGTGTAATTAGGAGGGGTCAGGTGTAATTAGGAGGGGTCAGGTGTAATTAGGAGGGGTCAGGTGGGATCAGGTGTAATTAAGAGGGGTCAGGTGTAATTAGGAGGGGTCAGGTGTAATTAGGAGGGGTCAGGTGGGGTCAGGTGTAATTAGGAGGGGTCAGGTGAATTTAGAGTCAGAGGGTAGAGGTCAGGCTTCAGTCGAAGTCTCGGTTGACCAGCACCAGCGGCGCTACCAGCGTCCACACGTAGAGGGCGACACAGAGCCAGCTGGAGGACATCTTCACCCACACCGAAGGCCACCTGCTGGTCATGGTCTGGTATGACGCGTCAGGACTGGAAGGAAGAAACACTCATTATTATAGCTTATAATAGAGACACACACAGCCTAGCCTAGCCTATATATATATATATATATACATTAGGGATGGGCGGTATACTGTATATCTTACCTGTACCAGTTGGTTAAGGTCATCATGATGTAAAGTGAAGCCAGAAACAACATGAAGTGGAAGAACGAATAGGAATAGGTCACTCCGTCTTTCTCGTTGTCCACGGCTCGGTTCAAACCGCCCTCTGATTGGTCGGCGCCGTCGGAAAGGGGGCCGTCCTCGATGAGCGCCGACTCGTCACTCGTCAACGTCAGTTTGTTCATCTGAGCGTTGGACGAGTTACGAATACTGAAAGAATAACGTTAATGATTAATATGTTAGCAGTCAATGTGTTAATAATAACAATAATAATAATGATGACAGACGAGGCATGAGTTATGCCTGTTATCACTGTCTGTTATCACTGTCTGTTATCTGTTATCACTGTCTGTTATCACTGTCTGTTATCACTGTCTGTTATCTGTTATCACTGTCTGTTATCTGTTATCACTGTCTGTTATCTGTTATCACTGTCTGTTATCACTGTCTGTTATCTGTTATCACTGTCTGTTATCACTGTCTGTTATCTGTTATCACTGTCTGTTATCACTGTCTGTTATCTGTTATCACTGTCTGTTATCACTGTCTGTTATCACTGTCTGTTATCACTGTCTGTTATCTGTTATCACTGTCTGTTATCACTGTCTGTTATCACTGTCTGTTATCACTGCCTGTTATCTGTTATCACTGTCTGTTATCACTGTCTGTTATCACTGTCTGTTATCACTGTCTGTTATCACTGTCTGTTATCTGTTATCACTGTCTGTCTGTTATCACTGCCTGTTATCTGTTATCACTGTCTGTTATCACTGTCTGTTATCTGTTATCACTGTCTGTTATCACTGTCTGTTATCTGTTATCACTGTCTGTTATCTGTTATCACTGTCTGTTATCACTGTCTGTTATCTGTTATCACTGTCTGTCTGTCTGTTATCACTGTCTGTTATCACTGTCTGTTATCACTGTCTGTTATCACTGTCTGTTATCTGTTATCACTGTCTGTTATCACTGTCTGTTATCTGTTATCACTGTCTGTTATCACTGTCTGTTATCTGTTATCACTGTCTGTTATCACTGTCTGTTATCTGTTATCACTGTCTGTTATCACTGCCTGTTATCACTGTCTGTTATCACTGTCTGTTATCTGTTATCACTGTCTGTTATCACTGTCTGTTATCTGTTATCACTGTCTGTTATCTGTTATCACTGCCTGTTATCACTGTCTGTTATCTGTTATCACTGTCTGTTATCACTGTCTGTTATCTGTTATCACTGTCTGTTATCACTGTCTGTTATCACTGTCTGTTATCACTGTCTGTTATCTGTTATCACTGTCTGTTATCACTGTCTGTTATCTGTTATCACTGTCTGTTATCTGTTATCACTAAGGCCAAACGGAATCTGCGGGTTTTTTTCTGTTTTTCTGCGGTGACTCCGGAGGAAAATCTGCGGGATTCTGCGGAGTGTTTTTCTTTTCTTTTAAGGTTTTAGACAGTTATCCAGGACTATAATCAATGTGTTTAGAGCAAAAATAACTCTAAATATGCTAAATAAACCTTAAAGTACCACAACAAAGTAATTAAGATCTACCGTAAATCCTCATTTATAATCCGGGGCTTTTATTTGTCTCAACTGATTCTGATACCAGGCTTTTATTGGAAGGAGGCAGCTATAAGAAGGAGGCCTATATTTCTACTTTTCAAACTGATCATAATGAATAAATCACATTTTGGGTCTGTTAGACTCATTTATTGAAACCAAGTCCTCATAAAATATTAAAAAGTGCAGTTGCAGGTGCTCACTGGTCATTTTAACGGTTTTTTATAACAATATTGGCATATTGCCTATGTAAAATACCATAATAAAATCAACATCAATTTTAAACTATGATTCCCTGCTTTCATATGACATGAAAATAAATCCAATGGCAGTCCCTCAGTCAAATCTGGTCACAGTACTATTTACTATCCTATTTATTATTATTCAAATAGGCTATGGTATGGTATGTATCTATGCCTACAGTTAGGCTAATGACAAGTTCAGATGCAAATACTAATAACAAAATGTAAAATAAAAAATGTATGGTAGGCCATTTCCTATAATATCAAAGCAGCTAATATGAACAGTGCAACACTGCAGTGATCCAACTATTGCAACTTCAACGGGGGAGAGAGAGTCGCGTTAGAGAGAGAGAGAGAGAGAGAGGAGGGGGGTCGCGTTAGCAACAGGCTAAGCTCACAGCATATCGGTACGTTCGTTCTATAAGGCTAGATCGGCTACCGTCTGGGGGGCTGCTAAGCCCCCAAACGGTAGCGATCTACCCTTTAATAGAACAAACGTACGGGTACATTCGTTGCATGAAGCGTAGATCTGCGAGCTCGCAGCACGTCATGCCACAAACAGAAACAGTACTCTCCCTCCGCAGTTAGACTGCTGCTCTCGTTGTCCGTGGCCATGAAAAGTGCTTATAGTGGCGTTCTCTCCCGAAGTTTGTTTGTTGCGTTGTGCACGAGCGCGAGCAATATGCGACCACCGGCATTTGGACACTAGTGACAGCCAGCCATGCAGTCAGGGCAGCGAAGGTAACAGATACGGATACGGCACTTGAAAAAAAAAGACTTCCGACAGCTTTTGAAGTTTTGATATAAAGCTATATTAAATATTCTCGTCCAGAGCCTCCAACATATTAGTCAGCAGTAGAGAATGAGGGGAGGAGGGAGGGGCGGGATGCATCCACTGGTTAATATGCTGGCCTGGGTAAAGTAAACTACAACATGAACGGGTTAAATTTCCGCGGAAAATCTGCGGCGTTTTCATCGGAACACCGCGGCCGCGTATTCCGTTCGGGCCTGGTTATCACTGTCTGTCTGTTATCACTGTCTGTTATCACTGTCTGTTATCTGTTATCACTGTCTGTTATCACTGTCTGTTATCACTGTCTGTTATCTGTTATCACTGTCTGTTATCACTGTCTGTTATCACTGTCTGTTATCTGTTATCACTGCCTGTTATCTGTTATCACTGTCTGTTATCACTGTCTGTTATCTGTTATCACTGTCTGTTATCTGTTATCACTGTCTGTTATCACTGTCTGTTATCACTGTCTGTTATCACTGTCTGTTATCACTGTCTGTTATCTGTTATCACTGTCTGTTATCACTGTCTGTTATCACTGTCTGTTATCACTGTCTGTTATCACTGTCTGTTATCTGTTATCACTGTCTGTTATCACTGTCTGTTATCACTGTCTGTTATCTGTTATCACTGCCTGTTATCACTGTCTGTTATCTGTTATCACTGCCTGTTATCACTGTCTGTTATCTGTTATCACTGCCTGTTATCACTGTCTGTTATCTGTTATCACTGTCTGTTATCACTGTCTGTTATCACTGTCTGTTATCTGTTATCACTGTCTGTTATCTGTTATCACTGTCTGTTATCACTGTCTGTTATCTGTTATCACTGTCTGTTATCACTGTCTGTTATCACTGTCTGTTATCTGTTATCACTGTCTGTTATCTGTTATCACTGTCTGTTATCACTGTCTGTTATCTGTTATCACTGTCTGTTATCACTGTCTGTTATCACTGTCTGTTATCGCTGTCTGTTATCGCTGTCTGTTATCACTGTCTGTTATCACTGTCTGTTATCACTGTCTGTTATCGCTGTCTGTTATCGCTGTCTGTTATCGCTGCTTGTCATAAAACTGCTATTCTCATTGGCTCATAAAACCTTCATTTTTTCCCTCTAAATCCAAAGTTCAGGTGTAGCAAATTCTGTGAATTTTGATCAAAGATCCCAGGAGGAGACAAATTTAACCCTAACCCAGGAGACAGATTTAACCCTAACCCAGGAGACAGATTTAACCCTAACCCAGGAGACAGATTTAACCCTAACCCAGGAGACAGATTTAACCCTAACCCAGGAGACAGATTTAACCCTAACCCAGGAGACAGATTTAACCCTAACCCAGGAGACAGATTTAACCCTAACCCAGGAGACAGATTTAACCCTAACCCAGGAGACAGATTTAACCCTAACCCAGGAGACAGATTTAACCCTAACCCAAGAGACAGATTTAACCCTAACCCAAGAGACAGATTTAACCCTAACCCAGGAGACAGATTTAACCCTAATGGAGGAGACAGATTTAACCCTAACCCAGGAGACAGATTTAACCCTAATGGAGGAGACAGATTTAACCCTAACCCAGGAGACAGATTTAACCCTAACCCAGGAGACAGATTTAACCCTAACCCAGGAGACAGATTTAACCCTAACCCAGGAGACAGATTTAACCCTAATGGAGGAGACAGATTTAACCCTAACCCAGGAGACAGATTTAACCCTAACCCAGGAGACAGATTTAACCCTAACCCAGGAGACAGATTTAACCCTAACCCAGGAGGAGACAGATTTAACCCTAACCCAGGAGACAGATTTAACCCTAACCCAGGAGACAGATTTAACCCTAACCCAGGAGACAGATTTAACCCTAACCCAGGAGACAGATTTAACCCTAATGGAGGAGACAGATTTAACCCTAACCCAGGAGACAGATTTAACCCTAACCCAGGAGACAGATTTAACCCTAACCCAGGAGACAGATTTAACCCTAACCCAGGAGACAGATTTAACCCTAACCCAGGAGACAGATTTAACCCTAACCCAGGAGGAGACAGATTTAACCCTAACCCAGGAGACAGATTTAACCCTAACCCAGGAGACAGATTTAACCCTAACCCAGGAGACAGATTTAACCCTAACCCAGGAGACAGATTTAACCCTAACCCAGGAGACAGATTTAACCCTAACCCAGGAGACAGATTTAACCCTAACCCAGGAGACAGATTTAACCCTAATGGAGGAGACAGATTTAACCCTAACCCAGGAGACAGATTTAACCCTAACCCAGGAGACAGATTTAACCCTAACCCAGGAGACAGATTTAACCCTAACCCAAGAGGAGACAGAGACAGATTTCAACTGTTTTTCATATAACTCAAAATGGTGGGAGTTCTAAAGGTCAGAGGTCAAAAGTCAGAACATGAAAGATGTTCAGCATGAGAAGACACGGTTCATGAGTTATGCCTGTTCAAAGTTTGCATTTTCAAATGAGTGCTATAGCGCCACCCTTTGACCAATGGTCTATAGCGCCACCCTTTGACCAATGGTCTATAGCGCCACCCTTTGGCTAATGGTCTATAGCGCCACCCTTTGACCAATGGTCTATAGCACCACCCTTTGGCTAATGGTCTATAGCACCACCCTTTGGCTAATGGTCTATAGCGCCACCCTTTGACCAATGGTCTATAGCGCCACCCTTTGACCAATGGTCTATAGCGCCACCCTTTGACCAATGGTCTATAGCGCCACCCTTTGACCAATGGTCTATAGCACCACCCTTTGACCAATGGTCTATAGCGCCACCCTTTGGCTAATGGTCTATAGCGCCACCCTTTGACCAATGGTCTATAGCACCACCCTTTGGCTAATGGTCTATAGCACCACCCTTTGGCTAATGGTCTATAGCGCCACCCTTTGACCAATGGTCTATAGCGCCACCCTTTGACCAATGGTCTATAGCGCCACCCTTTGACCAATGGTCTATAGCGCCACCCTTTGGCCAATGGTCTATAGCGCCACCCTTTGGCTAATGGTCTATAGCGCCACCCTTTGACCAATGGTCTATAGCGCCACCCTTTGACCAATGGTCTATAGCGCCACCCTTTGACCAATGGTCTATAGCGCCACCCTTTGGCTAATGGTCTATAGCGCCACCCTTTGGCTAATGGTCTATAGCGCCACCCTTTGACCAATGGTCTATAGCGCCACCCTTTGGCTAATGGTCCTGGGCTTCGCATCCTTACCGTTTGGCATGGCCCTCTAGTCTACCATGTTGCCGAGTAGACGGTTCAGCCAGAACTGCTATTTTTGGCGGAACCTGTACCTGGAGTACAGGAGTAATATCTGTACCTGGAGTACAGGAGTAATAGAGTACAGGAGGAGTACAGGAGTAATATCTGTACCTGTAGTACAGGAGTAATATCTGTACCTGGAGTACAGGAGGAGTACAGGAGTAATATCTGTACCTGGAGTACAGGACACACATGAGGAAGAGGATCAATCCCACAATGCCTTGCGCATCCCACCACTGAACCACCGGGGCGTCGCCAGACCCAGGGACCGTGCTGTTTACTCCGATGATAGCCAGGAGGCTGGGATTACACCTACGATCTGTAATAGATTACATTACAGGAGGCTGGGATTACACCTACGATCTGTACGAGATTACATTATTACATCTGTTAGGAACTGTACTGTTAACGCTAATGATAGATTACATTATTACATCTGTTAGGAACTGTACTGTTAACTCTAATGATAGATTACATTATTACATCTGACAGGAGGCTGGATTACATCTACGATCTGTAAGAGATTACAGACATTACATCTGTACATGGTGTACAGAGTGACCAGGGTCAGTAGTATTATGATATAGTAGTAGTAATAGTAGCAGTAGTAATAGTAGCAGTAGTAGTAATACTAGTAGTATATATATTATAATAGTACCAGGTTCGTTGGTCATAGCAGACCAGGTGAGGTACATGGTGTACAGAGTGACCAGGGTCAGTAGTATTATGATATAGTAGTAGTAATAGTAGCAGTAGTAATAGTAGCAGTAGTAGTAATACTAGTAGTATATATATTATAATAGTACCAGGTTCGTTGGTCATAGCAGACCAGGTGAGGTACATGGTGTACAGAGTGACCAGGGTCAGTAGTATTATGATATAGTAGTAGTAATAGTAGCAGTAGTAATAGTAGCAGTAGTAGTAATACTAGTAGTATATATATTATAATAGTACCAGGTTCGTTGGTCATAGCAGACCAGGTGAGGTACATGGTGTACAGAGTGACCAGGGTCAGTAGTATTATGATATAATAGTAGTAATAGTAGCAGTAGTAATAGTAGCAGTAGTAGTATATATATTATAATAGTACCAGGTTCGTTGGTCATAGCAGACCAGGTGAGGTACATGGTGTACAGAGTGACCAGGGTCAGTAGTATTATGATATAGTAGTAGTAATAGTAGCAGTAGTAATAGTAGCAGTAGTAATAGTAGCAGTAGTAGTATATATATTATAATAGTACCAGGTTCGTTGGTCATAGCAGACCAGGTGAGGTACATGGTGTACAGAGTGACCAGGGTCAGTAGTATTATGATATAGTAGTAGTAATAGTAGCAGTAGTAGTATATATATTATAATAGTACCAGGTTCGTTGGTCATAGCAGACCAGGTGAGGTACATGGTGTACAGAGTGACCAGGGTCAGTAGTATTATGATATAGCAGTAGTAATAGTAGCAGTAGTAATAGTAGCAGTAGTAGTAATACTAGTAGTATATATATTATAATAGTACCAGGTTCGTTGGTCATAGCAGACCAGGTGAGGTACATGGTGTACAGAGTGACCAGGGTCAGTAGTATTATGATATAGCAGTAGTAATAGTAGCAGTAGTAATAGTAGCAGTAGTAGTATATATATTATAATAGTACCAGGTTCGTTGGTCATAGCAGACCAGGTGAGGTACATGGTGTACAGAGTGACCAGGGAAGACTGCAGCAATCCTGACCGTGGTTGAGTCTCCTGTAAACACACACACACACACACACACACACACACACACACACACACACACACACACACACACACACACACACACACACACACACACACACACACACACACACACACACACACACACACACACACACACACACACACACACACACACACACACACACACACACACACAGTTAAACTGTGTGTGATGTGCGTTCTCTACTCACTCAGCAGCTCCATGTGTTAACATGCTGCCACTAATTGATTGGCTGAAGTTGAACTGCACTGAGTCTGGAGTTCAGCCCATTGGCAGCATGACAGACAGACCCATCTAGCCAATCAGGGCGTTAGTAGTTTCCTTGACAGACAGACCCATCTAGCCAATCAGGGCGTTAGTAGTTTCCTTGACAGACAGACCCATCTAGCCAATCAGGGCGTTAGTAGTTTCCTTGACAGACAGACCCATCTAGCCAATCAGGGCGTTAGTAGTTTCCTTGACAGACAGACCCATTGAGCCAATCAGGGCGTTAGCACCCTGGCCAAGACCTACGCTGAAAAGACTATCAGCGGAAGTGGCGGAAGTGTTGCGTGTAAGATAACTACGTCACGCGGTGCGGCTGTGTTTACTAGTCCCCACCCAATGATCATTTCAGCGGGAAAAAATTTTCGGGAACACAACGCGGCGATTGGTCAAAAAACGTTAACTTCCGGGGGGGGGTTACACGGCGGAAGTCCTGCCTTAGATAGCTTATTTGTCCTAGGTTGTGACCAGGCTCTTCTTTTTCGCAGTTAAGTGAGCCTGGGACCGAGGCTAGGGCGTTAGTAGTTTCCTTGACAGACAGACCCATTGAGCCAATCAGGGCGTTAGCAGTTACCTGAAATAACTGCTGTTCTTATTGTTTCTGTGTAAACCTTTAAACTTGTTGCGTCAATACATATAATAATATAATATAAATATTGTAGAGATAATAAAATAATAATATAATGTTTTAGACGAGGTGAGGACCCGTCTAAAACATTTAGAAAATAGTTACGGGCCAATATATTTATAATAATATATTTATAATAATATATTAATAATAATATATTAATATATTTATAATAATATATTCATATATTTCGACACTCACTCCAGAGGGGCCACAGTGCATATTACTGTCGTAGCATAAATAGCCGATCTACAAGCTCAAAACGCGTCGCAATGCGCCGCGTTTTGAGCTTGTAGATCGGCTATTTTTGCTATATTTGAATTGAAAAGCTGAATAATGTTTTCCTATTTTTTAATTGGAATCCTGAAAAGTAACCTTTTTATTGAATTTAAAATGCATTTAGTTATAGTTATGTTAACTTTATGAACTGTTAACATAACTACATTGGACACAAAAAGACAATAACGTTTTAATACTAGTCATTAAGTACTAGTCATTTAATACTAGTCATGAAGTAATTAAAGCGGGTTTGGAATTGTAACGGCTGAAATCAATACTAAATCAGTATTCTGATATTAACATGAGGGTGCATTAGGTGAAGGTGGGGGCCGCATGTGGCCCCCACCTTCACTTAATGCAGCCCTCATGTTAATATCTTCTCTCTGTCTGGGGGCCACATGTGGCCCCCAGACAGAGAGGAGGTCCTGACAGGACAGAGAGGAGGTCCTGACAGGACAGAGAGCAGGTCCTGACAGGACAGAGAGCAGGTCCTGACAGGGCAGAGAGGAGGTCCTCTGACAGGACAGAGAGGAGGTCCTGACAGGACAGAGAGGAGGTCCTGACAAGACAGAGAGGAGGTCCTGACAGGACAGAGAGGAGGTCCTGACTGGACAGAGAGGAGGTCCTGACAGGACAGAGAGGAGGTCCTGACAGGACAGAGAGGAGGTCCTGACAGGACAGAGAGGAGGTCCTGACAGGACAGAGAGGAGGTCCTGACAGAGAGAAGCCAGACTGGAGTGGAGAGACGTGATCGCGTTCACGAGTTACCGTCCGCGCGGTGCTTTGTATTTAACAGTAATTAACACAGCGAACGCTAACCACGTATCCGTACATTATTAATTAATCAAACGTCCGGTGCTAACCACGTATCCATAAAAAAAAAAAATTAAAGATATTTTTTGCGGCTTACGCCTTTTATTGGTTTTTGAAGGGACAGACAGTAGGCTGACAGGAAACGGGAGAGAGATGGGGGAAGACATGCAGTAAAGGCCGTGTCGGGCTCGGGAGTCGAACCCGCGGCACACTGCGACTGGATTACCAGTCGGGTGCCCAGACGGTTACGCCACCGCCTGGGCCGTATCCATACATTTTAATCACTTTTTTATTGCATACTTTCATTCATCTTTTTACCCACCCGGACAATGAAGAACCATCCTCCTGTCATTGCTGCTTAGTCCCGCTCACGTGATCAGAAAAAAAAAAAAACCCTCCCCTCCTCAAAACAGGAGGGCGGGCCGCTTTACGTGTAGAAGCCAGTGTAAAATGGACGCGCCCATGCCATGATCTAGTCGGTGTGTGAAAAGAATCAAATTTCACCTAACCTCGCCTCACCAGGCTTTCCTCCACCTCGGACATTTCACCCAACACTATAATACTCGATTCCCCCCTCCCCTCCTGTTTCTCCTGCAGGAGGAGGGCCTTGCGAGATGGGGGCTCTGTCTCTCGGAAAAAAACATGATGAACGGAACGCTGTTACGCTGCCTAAAACACATGATCTGCACCGGATCGGCATTGCATAACGTCTGCAACACACATGGACAGATGCATGTTTCCTTCTTCATACTGTAGCGACAAAACGATCCCCGAGCCTACAATACTACGAACTAACAAACGAACCACAGTATCGAGAGGGGCCGCCATGACAACAGACAGTCTACCGTTGGGGGGATCACGTATCGCCATGCAGAGCCGTCATAATCATTATAATTGTAGTGATAAGACCGCAATGAACGCGTCGGGGACGTAATCGACCCGGGTGTAATGTATAACGAACTTTTCCGCGTCCTAAACCGCGGTGTTGTGATCTGTGGAAGTCATTTTTTCCTTGTCGACATCACAGCCGGGCTTAGCTAGCCTGGCTAATAAGCCAGACTAATATCACACAACACTGTCGCGGTATATCAGTCTGGGCTGGCTCCACTTGGATTTCATTTCCCGGGGAACATTTTCTCTTTGACGCAATTGGTCAGAGCTACTGTCAGTCAAAAGTCTCAAGCATTGAACGTCACTGTACCAAAGCCCGCCCATATTGCATACCGTGTCCCGATTGGTCCGACCTGTTCTCGATTGTAGGAAAGAGGCGTGCTACTGAGCCTCGCCAGACCGAAATCCGCTGGTAGGCAACTTTTTTTTGCCAACGGCTGATTCGGTCTGGTTTATTAACCAGGCTAGGGCTTAGCACCTCTCTAGACAAGGTGAAGCTTTTTCCATCGCTCCAAAAGCTGCATGCCCAGGCATGTCCCCCTATACTAGCTTGCAAAACAAAATCAGCTAATGACAACGCGTCTCACCGTTATACTATAGTTCTGAACCGAACGGTGGAATGGGACTTTTTATAGCCGTACGGATCAAGACTTTTGCTGCCCAATGTGCCCATGGACCCCCCCCCCCCCCCCCCCCCCATGTTACTGCGATCAAGACAATGAAAGCAGATCTGTGACTGTGAGATAGATTAGGCGAGGCGATCATCATCTAAGAAAGCAGAGTTATGAAGGTTTATAGTCGGACATTGACAGGCAGATATAAAAAT
This sequence comes from Electrona antarctica, assembly GCF_951216825.1. Lineage (NCBI taxonomy): Eukaryota > Metazoa > Chordata > Actinopteri > Myctophiformes > Myctophidae > Electrona > Electrona antarctica. Next base: position 180,649 of record NW_027638010.1, on the reverse strand, counting down.
AAACACAATAAATCAAAATCACACCCCTGTGAAGTGAGCGGTGCAACTCTACTTCTCCACTTATTCACTACAGCTCGCTATATACGGACTGAGACAGAAAGTCATGTAAACCTTTTATTTACAGTTTGGTCTGTAAACTTCTACTGTAATAATAAAAATCACACCCCTGTGAAGTGAGCGGTGCAACTCTGTTCTCAACTTATTCACTACAGCTCGCTATATACGGATTGAGGCAGAAAGTCATGTAAACCTTTTATTTACAGTTTGGTCTGTAAACTTCTACTGTAATAATAAAAATCACACCCCTGTGAAGTGAGTGGTGCAACTCTGTCCCAGAGTTGCACCACTCACTTCACAGGGGTGTGATATTACAGTAGAAGTTTACAGACCAAACTGTAAATAAAAGCTTTACATGACTTTCTGCCTCAGTCCGTATATAGCGAGCTGTAGTGAATAAGTAGAGAACAGAGTTGCACCGCTCACTTCACAGGGGTGTGATTTGTATTATTACAGTAGAAGTTTACAGACCAAACTGTAAATAAAAGGTTTACATGACTTTCTGTCTCAGTCCGTATATAGCGAGCTGTAGTGAATAAGTAGAGAAGTAGAGTTGCACCGCTCACTTCACAGGGGTGTGATTTTTTATTATTACAGTAGAATTTCTTTCCTTATGAAAGCAGAGAGTCTTCTGTTTCATACGGTATATAGTATTTATATGTCGCTATAGGCCTTATTTTGTGAATATTGAGGAGTTCACGTCCATGTCTTCTCTGAAGTTATCTGGTGGGCACAAGCTGCATTCAATAACCAATTACTGTCTAACTGTAGATGGGATCAATGTGTACTGTTTTCCACGTAAAAGTACACATTCAGGGCTTTCATTCGGTGTATAGGATGTATAGGATATTTATTGGGTTAAATTTTATATCTGCCTGTCAATGTCTCTGACTTTAAACCATCCATAACTCTGCTCGCTGTTCAAGATAACCACTTCCAGGCAAATGCAGGTGTTGCAAAAAGGTCAATATCTCCAGAATGGAACATGGTAAAATCAAAATGTATTTTCTAAATTGAAGTGGACAAGTTCAGCTTTCTTTTGATGTATGCGTGTGATTCTCGCTATAAGAGAACATTTTGCTGTGGGCCCCCGAACAAGGCCTTTGTGCAATGTTAAACGGTAGCAACATCAAAATAGGCCTGGGGAGATTCTGTAGCAATCAAAGTGTTAACAGTAATTAACAGTAGTAATTACCTGTATTTGGGGTAGAATACTCAGCACAGACGCTCCAACACACAGTAACATGTTAACACTGATGAACACTTTGTTTTCAGTGCAGCCGTCTGTGTGGGTGTAGTACACGTAGAACACCACCAGGGACACCAGAGAGAGGGCGTAGTTCACCGTGGTGGCAGACAGGAGCGCTGTGGAGACAACATGACATCACAGGGGTGAAAGGTCAAACAGAGACATGATGACATCACAGGGTTCAAATGTCTTCTGACAGTTTTCTGGAAAACCTCGTTTCAATAGCAGTGTAGTGTTGCATGGTGGGTAGTGTTGCATGGTGGGTAGTGTAGTGTTGCATGGTGGGTAGTGTAGTGTTGCATGGTGGGTAGTGTTGCATGGTGGGTAGTGTTGCATGGTGGGTAGTGTTGCATGGTGGGTAGTGTAGTGTTGCATGGTGGGTAGTGTAGTGTTGCATGGTGGGTAGTGTAGTGTAGTGTTGCATGGTGGGTAGTGTAGTGTTGCATGGTGGGTAGTGTAGTGTTGCATGGTGGGTAGTGTAGTGTTGCATGGTGGGTAGTGTAGTGTTGCATGGTGGGTAGTGTAGTGTAGTGTTGCATGGTGGGTAGTGTAGTGTTGCATGGTGGGTAGTGTTGCATGGTGGGTAGTGTAGTGTTGCATGGTGGGTAGTGTAGTGTTGCATGGTGGGTAGTGTAGTGTAGTGTTGCATGGTGGGTAGTGTAGTGTTGCATGGTGGGTAGTGTAGTGTTGCATGGTGGGTAGTGTAGTGTTGCATGGTGGGTAGTGTAGTGTTGCATGGTGGGTAGTGTAGTGTAGTGTTGCATGGTGGGTAGTGTAGTGTTGCATGGTGGGTAGTGTAGTGTAGTGTTGCATGGTGGGTAGTGTAGTGTTGCATGGTGGGTAGTGTAGTGTTGCATGGTGGGTAGTGTAGTGTAGTGTTGCATGGTGGGTAGTGTAGTGTTGCATGGTGGGTAGTGTAGTGTAGTGTTGCATGGTGGGTAGTGTAGTGTTGCATGGTGGGTAGTGTAGTGTTGCATGGTGGGTAGTGTAGTGTTGCATGGTGGGTAGTGTAGTGTAGTGTTGCATGGTGGGTAGTGTAGTGTTGCATGGTGGGTAGTGTAGTGTAGTGTTGCATGGTGGGTAGTGTAGTGTTGCATGGTGGGTAGTGTAGTGTTGCATGGTGGGTAGTGTAGTGTTGCATGGTGGGTAGTGTAGTGTAGTGTTGCATGGTGGGTAGTGTAGTGTTGCATGGTGGGTAGTGTAGTGTTGCATGGTGGGTAGTGTAGTGTTGCATGGTGGGTAGTGTAGTGTTGCATGGTGGGTAGTGTAGTGTTGCATGGTGGGTAGTGTAGTGTAGTGTTGCATGGTGGGTAGTGTAGTGTTGCATGGTGGGTAGTGTAGTGTTGCATGGTGGGTAGTGTAGTGTTGCATGGTGGGTAGTGTAGTGTTGCATGGTGGGTAGTGTAGTGTTGCATGGTGGGTAGTGTAGTGTTGCATGGTGGGTAGTGTAGTGTTGCATGGTGGGTAGTGTAGTGTTGCACGGTGGGTAGTGTAGTGTTGCATGGTGGGTAGTGTAGTGTTGCATGGTGGGTAGTGTAGTGTTGCATGGTGGGTAGTGTTGCATGGTGGGTAGTGTAGTGTTGCATGGTGGGTAGTGTAGTGTTGCATGGTGGGTAGTGTAGTGTTGCATGGTGGGTAGTGTAGTGTTGCATGGTGGGTAGTGTTGCATGGTGGGTAGTGTAGTGTTGCATGGTGGGTAGTGTTGCATGGTGGGTAGTGTAGTGTAGTGTTGCATGGTGGGTAGTGTAGTGTTGCATGGTGGGTAGTGTAGTGTTGCACGGTGGGTAGTGTAGTGTTGCATGGTGGGTAGTGTAGTGTTGCATGGTGGGTAGTGTAGTGTTGCATGGTGGGTAGTGTAGTGTTGCATGGTGGGTAGTGTAGTGTTGCACGGTGGGTAGTGTAGTGTTGCACGGTGGGTAGTGTAGTGTTGCATGGTGGGTAGTGTAGTGTTGCATGGTGGGTAGTGTAGCATGGTGGGTAGTGTAGTGTTGCATGGTGGGTAGTGTAGTGTTGCATGGTGGGTAGTGTAGTGTTGCATGGTGGGTAGTGTAGTGTTGCATGGTGGGTAGTGTAGTGTTGCATGGTGGGTAGTGTAGTGTTGCATGGTGGGTAGTGTAGTGTTGCACGGTGGGTAGTGTAGTGTTGCATGGTGGGTAGTGTAGTGTTGCATGGTGGGTAGTGTAGTGTTGCACGGTGGGTAGTGTAGTGTTGCATGGTGGGTAGTGTTGCATGGTGGGTAGTGTTGCATGGTGGGTAGTGTAGTGTAGTGTTGCATGGTGGGTAGTGTAGTGTTGCATGGTGGGTAGTGTAGTGTTGCATGGTGGGTAGTGTAGTGTTGCATGGTGGGTAGTGTAGTGTTGCATGGTGGGTAGTGTAGTGTAGTGTTGCATGGTGGGTAGTGTAGTGTTGCATGGTGGGTAGTGTAGTGTTGCATGGTGGGTAGTGTAGTGTAGTGTTGCATGGTGGGTAGTGTAGTGTAGTGTAGTGTTGCATGGTGGGTAGTGTAGTCTTACCTGCATACCAGCAGCGTGAGTTCCCCTCCTCCATCTTCTCCACCCAGGACTCGTTCCAGGAATGAGCAAAATCAATGAGTAGAACCAGCTGGATGAGAATGAAGCAGAACGCCCCCGCCATGCCGATGTAGAACCACACTGGAATTAACATAATTAACATCATTAATACACATGTAGAACCACACTGGAATTAACATAATTAACATCATTAATACACATGTAGAACCACACTGGAATTAACATCATTAACATCATTAATACACATGTAGAACCACACTGGAATTAACATCATTAACATCATTAATACACATGTAGAACCACACTGGAATGAACATCATTAACATCATTAACATATTTAATGAATACTATCAGAATGAAGCAGAACGCCATGCCGATGTAGAACCACACTGGAAAACAATTGTGACTATTTTTGACACAGAGAAAACAAGACTAAGTGTTCAGGAGAGGAGAAAACAAGACTAACTGTTCAGGAGAGGAGAAAACAAGACTAACTGTTCAGGAGAGGAGAAAACAAGACTAACTGTTCAGGAGAGGAGAAAACAAGACTAAGTGTTCAGGAGAGGAGAAAACAAGACTGACTGTTCAGGAGAGGAGAAAACAAGACTAACTGTTCAGGAGAGGAGAAAACAAGACTAACTGTTCAGGAGAGGAGAAAACAAGACTGACTGTTCAGGAGAGGAGAAAAACTGATTTTTAAACATGTAGCTAGGTGTAATGTTAGAGTCCACAGAAGACATGTAAATATGAAATAAATGCTTAAACATGTAGCTAGGTGTAATGTTAGAGTCCACAGAAGACATGTAAATATGAAATAAATGCTTAAACATGTAGCTAGGTGTAATGTTAGAGTCCACAGAACTGAACATTTCAAGCCTGTTTTCTCAACTCGCTGTTTCTCTGCAAGACATTACTCTATAAGCCATATCTCCAAAACTGGTGGGTCAAACTGAACAACAGATATGTCAATTTGAAGCTGTGATTCCCTGGTTTCATATAAGAAAAATCAATGACTTAGCCGTGGTTAGAAGCAGTCACAATTAATAACATCACACTTCACACAACATTGCACTGTTGTGACGAAAAGAGAGTTGAGCCAGAAGGCAAAGCTCTCTGTCTACCGAGCAATCTTCCTTCCTACTCTCACCTATGGTCATGAAGTGTTCCTAATCTATATATGGTCATGAAGTGTTCCTACTATTATGGTCATGAAGTGTTCCTACTCTATATATGGTCATGAAGTGTTCCTACTCTATATATGGTCATGAAGTGTGGGTCATGACCCAAAGAATAAAGTCGCGAATACAAGCGGCCAAAATGAGTTTTCTCTAATGGGTGGCTGGCATCTCTCTTAGAGATAGGGTGAGAAGTTCAGTCACGCGAGAGAGACTCAGAGTAAAGTCGCTGCTTCTTCGTCTGGAAAGGAGCCAGCTTAGGTCGTTCGGGTATCTGGTTAGGATGCCTCTCGGGCGTCGTCCCAAGGGAGGTCCTCGAGGCATCTGGTTAGGATGCCTCTCGGGCGTCTCCCTAGGGAGGTCCTCGAGGTATCTGGTTAGGATGCCTCTCAGGCGTCGTCCCTTAGGATGCCTCTCGGGCGTCTCCCTAGGGAGGTCCTCGAAGCATCTGGTTAGGATGCCTCTTGGGCGTCTCCCTAGGGAGGTCCTCGAAGCATCTGGTTAGGATGCCTCTCGGGCGTCTCCCTAGGGAGAAGGGTGGTGAAGGGCCCCTCTGGGATGAAGAAGGGGTAGGGTTAGGGGTTAGGGTTCAGTCAGGGTTTCCTTACCAGTGGTAAAGGGCCCCTCTGGGATGAAGAAGGGGTAGGGTTAGGGGTTAGGGTTCAGTCAGGGTTTCCTTACCAGTGGTAAAGGGCCCCTCTGGGATGAAGAAGGCTCCCACAGTGATGGCCACGGTGGCAGCAAACTTAAAGAACCAAAACCTGAAAGAAAAAACGCCAACATGTTACTTTTCATCATCACAAAAAGTGTTCTTCTCTAAAGCCTCTACTTTGAACTGCTTGTTACGGCCCAGGTAGTGTTCTCTAAGCACACATGGGCAACTGGTGGCCCGGGGGCCACATGAGGCCCCCACCTTCACTTAATGTGGCCCTCAGGTTAATATCAACTGGTGGCCCGGGGGCCACATGAGGCCCCCACCTTCACTTAATGTGGCCCTCAGGTTAATATCAACTGGTGGCCCGGGGGCCACATGCGGCCCCCACCTTCACTTAATGTGGCCCTCAGGTTAATATCAACTGGTGGCCCGGGAGCCACATGAGGCCCCCACCTTCACTTAATGTGGCCCTCAGGTTAATATCAACTGGTGGCCCGGGGGCCACATGCGGCCCCCACCTTCACTTAATGTGGCCCTCAGGTTAATATCAACTGGTGGCCCGGGAGCCACATGAGGCCCCCACCTTCACTTAATGTGGCCCTCAGGTTAATATCAACTGGGAGCCACATGCGGCCCCCACCTTCACTTAATGTGGCCCTCAGGTTAAATATCAGAATACTGATGCATTTAGAAATATAGCAAAAATAGCCGATCTACAAGCTCAAAACGTGTCGCAGTGCGTTTTGAGCTTGTAGATCGGCTATTTTTGCTCTGACAGTAATATGCAATGTGACCCTAGTCCCCCGATCTAAAGCATCTACTTTGAACTGCTTGTTACAGTCTGTGTCTCATAGGAGGGCTGTGGGCAGTTCAGAAACCAGTCTGTGTCTCATAGGAGGGCTGTTGGCAGTTCAGAAACCTGTCTGTCTCATAGGAGGGCTGTGGGCAGTTCAGAAACCAGTCTGTGTCTCATAGGAGGGCTGTGGGCAGTTCAGAAACCTGTCTGTCTCATAGGAGGGCTGTGGGCGGTTCAGAAACCAGTCTGTGTCTCATAGGAGGGCTGTGGGCAGTTCAGAAACCTGTCTGTTTCTGGGGCAGTTCAGAAACCTGTCTGTGTCTCTGTGGGCAGTTCAGAAACCTGTCTGTTTCTCATAGGAGGGCTGTGGGCAGTTCAGAAACCTGTCTGTGTCTCTGTGGGCAGTTCAGAAACCTGTCTGTTTCTCATAGGAGGGCTGTGGGCAGTTCAGAAACCTGTCTGTTTCTGGGGCAGTTCAGAAACCTGTCTGTGTCTCTGTGGGCAGTTCAGAAACCTGTCTGTTTCTCATAGGAGGGCTGTGGGCAGTTCAGAAACCTGTCTGTGTCTCATAGGAGGGCTGTGGGCAGTTCAGAAACCTGTCTGTGTCTCATAGGAGGGCTGTGGGCAGTTCAGAAACCTGTCTGTTTATCATAGGAGGGCTGTGGGCGGTTCAGAAACCTGTCTGTTTCTCATAGGAGGGCTGTGGGCAGTTCAGAAACCTGTCTGTTTCTCATAGGAGGGCTGTGGGCAGTTCAGAAACCTGTCTGTTTCTCATAGGAGGGCTGTGGGCAGTTTAGGGTAACTGTGCTTTTTTCTTGTTATACAGTATATTGTCATTTATTTTCCTCTTGCTGTCCCTGTATTATATCTGTATTCTAACGTTTTAGATCTGCATGTTCAATGTGATGACGTTTTTTCTTAAAAAAGAACAAAAAAAGGAAAACTATGAATGTATAAACATGCCTGGAGAATGAAGCCCCTGGAGGGTTTTTAGGCTTTCTCCTTCACATTTTTTATTGACCTTGTGTATCATTTTCTAAATATTTTTGTATGTGAAATAAACAAACAAACAAACTCACCCGTTGTGCAGAGGAGCTCGAGGATCGTGGCTGCTCTTCACTTTGATCATCAGCATGGAGAACAGCAGGAAGAACATCGCCATGCCGAAACACGTCCGGTACACGGCCTTGTACCCGACCAGGACGTCACAGTTCACCTTACCCTCTAACCCTGGTACCACACCGCCCTCACAGAACCCTGGAATCTATAGAGACATTATATTATTATAGATACAGGGCCTGGTACCCCTGGTACCACACCGCCCTCACAGAACCCTGGAATCTATAGAGACATTATATTATTATAGATACAGGGCCTGGTACCCCTGGTACCACACCACCCTCACAGAACCCTGGAATCTATAGAGACATTATATTATTATAGATACAGGGCCTGGTACCCCTGGTACCACACCGCCCTCACAGAACCCTGGAATCTATAGAGACATGATTATTATTATAGATACAGGGCCTGGTACCCCTGGTACCACACCGCCCTCACAGAACCCTGGAATCTATAGAGACATGATTATTATTATAGATACAGGGCCTGGTACCCCTGGTACCACACCGCCCTCACAGAACCCTGGAATCTATAGAGACATTATATTATTATAGATACAGGGCCTGGTAACCCTGGTACCACACCACCCTCACAGAACCCTGGAATCTATAGAGACATTATATTATTATAGATACAGGGCCTGGTACCCCTGGTACCACACCGCCCTCACAGAACCCTGGAATCTATAGAGACATTATATTATTATAGATACAGGGCCTGGTACCCCTGGTACCACACCGCCCTCACAGAACCCTGGAATCTATAGAAACATGATTATTATTATAGATACAGGGCCTTGTACCAGGCCAGAACTTCACAGTTCACCTGACCTGATACCAGACCACCTTCACAGAACCCTGGAATCTATAGAATATATAAACACATTAATATTATTATTATAGTCAGAGATCACAGAGCTGTCAGTCAGAGAAGCGCCTAGAAGCGTTTATATTCCACTGTCACATCTAAAGTCACAGACAGACAGGCAGGCAGGCAGACAGACAGACAGACAGACAGACAGACAGACAGACAGACAGACAGACAGACAGACAGACAGACAGACAGACAGACAGACAGACAGACAGACAGCTGTCTCACCTTCTTCAGGTGTCCCTCCATGCCGGGCATCAACATGACACAGGAAGTGGCCACGCCCAGCAACAGGAAGAAGGCGTAGATGAGCCGAGTGACGGTGGAGTTGTTTCCACTCGGACAGCAGCTGGACAACAGACAGGGGGCGCTGCCGCACAGGCAGGGGATCTGGAACAATATAAATACACATTATAACAGACAGGGGGCGCTGCCGCACAGGCAGGGGATCTGGAACAATATAAATACACATTATAACAGACAGGGGGCGCTGCCGCACAGGCAGGGGATCTGGAACAATATAAATACACATTATAACAGACAGGGGGCGCTGCCGCACAGGCAGGGGATCTGGAACAATATAAATACACATTATAACAGACAGGGGGCGCTGCCGCACAGGCAGGGGATCATGAACAATATAAATACACATTATAACAGACAGGGAGCGCTGCCGCACAGGCAGGGGATCTGGAACAATATAAATACACATTATAACAGACAGGGAGCGCTGCCGCACAGGCAGGGGATCTGAAACAATATATATATACACGTTATCCATCTCTAATAATTTATATTTTATATTTAGAGATGTGTTATATCCATCTCTAATTATTTATATTTTATATTTAGAGATGTGTTATATCCATCTCTAATTATTTATATTTTATATTTAGAGATGTGTTATATCCATCTCTAATTATTTATATTTAGAGATGTGTTATATCCATCTCTAATTATTTATATTTTATATTTAGAGATGTGTTATATCCATCTCTAATTATTTATATTTTATATTTAGAGATGTGTTATATACATCTCTAATAGAGCACCGAAGTCTGACGTCACTTTCAGTAGAGGGCACCAACACACAGGTTCGTGTATTTTTTTATTTGTATTGAAATCTCCATAGGGCGATTTTATGTCGCTTCATATAAGAACTGTGTTTGAAAAATAAACCGACCACCCCGGCGTTTCTGTCAGGGGAGTGGCTGTGCGTTGTTAATGATGTCCATTCATATTTGATACAGCCAGTTTCTAGAGAAAATGGAATGAATGTGACTGCAAAAGCCTTGAAACTACATATGAATGCAATGTCGCTGAGCATATACGTCACGCCCAGCTGTCAACATATTGCGTTCCTGAGATTCCTCGTTGGCGTAAGCCCAGCTGGTGGTGACTCGACTCGTACTAACCACGATACATTATATATCAATACAATAAAAATAAAAATAAACGTAATTAACGTTCAGTTTCTGTTGTGCGACGGGCTGCGGGCAGAAGCAGCCTACCCGGAAATGTAGTCTCTGGGTTGTTTGGCTCGTTTCTAACGCTTATTTTGTTACTCTTTGGGTATATTTGTACATTTCCACCTTCAGTCGATGCTTCATATCCATATGAGTGAAAAGGCCGGGGTGATCGGTTTATTTTTCAAACACAGTTCTTATATGAGGCGATCTAAAATCCCCGGAGATTATAATGCTTATAAAAACCTACACGAACCATGGGACTGGCGCCCTCTAGTGATAGTAGAGGGCAGTGACGTCAGGACTTCGGTGCTCTATTATTTTTGCGACCGCAGGTTGCAAAATAATTTACTATGAAATTGTGCATTTCCCGTCTCTGTGTTGTTTGGTTGGTTGGTCACCCGTGACATATCACGTGACATCATCATCAGGACATCCCTGATGATGATGTCACGTGACATATCACGTGACATCATCATCAGGAGATCCCTGATGTCATCAATATTGGCCAGCAACTCTACATCTGACCTCAAAGCCTTAGATCTCCATATATGGATATAAGTCAGAACCTGTTCTGACATTCAATATGTTGATCCTTCCCCATCCATCCTTCCTCTTCCATGTCTCCCTATTGACTGATACCTGTCCATTTAAACTCTAGACGGGCCTGTTGACTGATACCTGTCCATTTAAACTCTAGACGGGCCTGTTGACTGATACCTGTCCATTTAAACTCTAGACGGGCCTGTTGACTGATACCTGTCCATTTAAACTCTAGACGGGCCTGTTGACTGATACCTGTCCATTTAAACTCTAGACGGGCCTGTTGACTGACACCTGTCCATTTAAACTCTAGACGGGCCTGTTGACTGATACCTGTCCATTTAAACTCTAGACGGGCCTGTTGACTGATACCTGTCCATTTAAACTCTAGACGGGCCTGTTGACTGATACCTGTCCATTTAAACTCTAGACGGGCCTGTTGACTGATACCTGTCCATTTAAACTCTAGACGGGCCTGTTGACTGACACCTGTCCATTTAAACTCTAGACGGGCCTGTTGACTGATACCTGTCCATTTAAACTCTAGACGGGCCTGTTGACTGATACCTGTCCATTTAAACTCTAGACGGGCCTGTTGACTGATACCTGTCCATTTAAACTCTAGACGGGCCTGTTGACTGATACCTGTCCATTTAAACTCTAGACGGGCCTGTTGACTGATACCTGTCCATTTAAACTCTAGACGGGCCTGTTGACTGATACCTGTCCATTTAAACTCTAGACGGGCCTGTTGACTGATACCTGTCCATTTAAACTCTAGACGGGCCTGCCCCAAAGTTTATTAGTGCAGCCGCGCCCGGCAGCCGGTGAAAACTAGAGTTCGAAGATTAAGGCCCAGCCCTACCTGGGCCCTCATCAAACCCTTACACTCAAGACACTCCCCCCGCTGAAACTCTTAGATCTCCATATATGGAGATCTGACCTCATCAAACCCTGTACACTCAAGACACACTCCATATATGGCCAGTACATTATTCATTCCATATGTTGATCTGACCCCGCCACCCAGGCTGCATGCCCTTTATGTTGGGTGGGCCTAAAGGGTGAGGTCGCTTCTCCACCTCACCCTTTAGGATGGGTGGGCCAGAAGGGCGAGGTCGCTTCTCCACCTCACCCTTTAGGATGGGTGGGCCAGAAGGGTGAGGTCGCTTCTCCACCTCACCCTTTAGGATGGGTGGGCCAGAAGGGTGAGGACGCTTCTCCACCTCACCCTTTAGGATGGGTGGGCCAGAAGGGAAAGGTCGCTTCTCCACCTCACCCTTTAGGATGGGTGGGCCAGAAGGGAAAGGTCGCTTCTCCACCTCACCCTTTAGGATGGGTGGGCCAGAAGGGTGAGGTCGCTTCTCCACCTCACCCTTTAGGATGGGTGGGCCAGAAGGGAAAGGTCGCTTCTCCACCTCACCCTTTAGGATGGGTGGGCCAGAAGGGCGAGGTCGCTTCTCCACCTCACCCTTTAGGATGGGTGGGCCAGAAGGGCGAGGTCGCTTCTCCACCTCACCCTTTAGGATGGGTGGGACAGAAGGGCGAGGTCGCTTCTCCACCTCACCCTTTAGGATGGGTGGGCCAGAAGGGTGAGGTTGCTTCTCCACCTCACCCTTTAGGATGGGTGGGCCAGAAGGGCGAGGTCGCTTCTCCACCTCACCCTTTAGGATGGGTGGGCCAGAAGGGAAAGGTCGCTTCTCCACCTCACCCTTTAGGATGGGTGGGCCAGAAGGGTGAGGTCGCTTCTCCACCTCACCCTTTAGGATGGGTGGGCCAGAAGGGAAAGGTCGCTTCTCCACCTCACCCTTTAGGATGGGTGGGCCAGAAGGGCGAGGTCGCTTCTCCACCTCACCCTTTAGGATGGGTGGGCCAGAAGGGTGAGGTCGCTTCTCCACCTCACCCTTTAGGATGGGTGGGACAGAAGGGCGAGGTCGCTTCTCCACCTCACCCTTTAGGATGGGTGGGCCAGAAGGGCGAGGTCGCTTCTCCACCTCACCCTTTAGGATGGGTGGGCCAGAAGGGCGAGGTCGCTTCTCCACCTCACCCTTTAGGATGGGTGGGCCAGAAGGGTGAGGTTGCTTCTCCACCTCACCCTTTAGGATGGGTGGGCCAGAAGGGCGAGGTCGCTTCTCCACCTCACCCTTTAGGATGGGTGGGCCAGAAGGGCGAGGTCGCTTCTCCACCTCACCCTTTAGGATGGGTGGGACAGAAGGGCGAGGTCGCTTCTCCACCTCACCCTTTAGGATGGGTGGGCCAGAAGGGCGAGGTCGCTTCTCCACCTCACCCTTTAGGATGGGTGGGACAGAAGGGCGAGGTCGCTTCTCCACCTCACCCTTTAGGATGGGTGGGCCAGAAGGGTGAGGTCGCTTCTCCACCTCACCCTTTAGGATGGGTGGGACAGAAGGGCGAGGTCGCTTCTCCACCTCACCCTTTAGGATGGGTGGGCCAGAAGGGTGAGGTCGCTTCTCCACCTCACCCTTTAGGATGGGTGGGACAGAAGGGCGAGGTCGCTTCTCCACCTCACCCTTTAGGATGGGTGGGCCAGAAGGGCGAGGTCGCTTCTCCACCTCACCCTTTAGGATGGGTGGGCCAGAAGGGTGAGGTTGCTTCTCCACCTCACCCTTTAGGATGGGTGGGCCAGAAGGGCGAGGTCGCTTCTCCACCTCACCCTTTAGGATGGGTGGGCCAGAAGGGCGAGGTCGCTTCTCCACCTCACCCTTTAGGATGGGTGGGACAGAAGGGCGAGGTCGCTTCTCCACCTCACCCTTTAGGATGGGTGGGCCAGAAGGGTGAGGTCGCTTCTCCACCTCACCCTTTAGGATGGGTGGGCCAGAAGGGTGAGGTCGCTTCTCCACCTCACCCTTTAGGATGGGTGGGACAGAAGGGCGAGGTCGCTTCTCCACCTCACCCTTTAGGATGGGTGGGCCAGAAGGGTGAGGTCGCTTCTCCACCTCACCCTTTAGGATGGGTGGGACAGAAGGGCGAGGTCGCTTCTCCACCTCACCCTTTAGGATGGGTGGGCCAGAAGGGCGAGGTCGCTTCTCCACCTCACCCTTTAGGATGGGTGGGCCAGAAGGGCGAGGTCGCTTCTCCACCTCACCCTTTAGGATGGGTGGGCCAGAAGGGTGAGGTCGCTTCTCCACCTCACCCTTTAGGATGGGTGGGCCAGAAGGGTGAGGTCGCTTCTCCACCTCACCCTTTAGGATGGGTGGGCCAGAAGGGCGAGGTCGCTTCTCCACCTCACCCTTTAGGATGGGTGGGCCAGAAGGGCGAGGTCGCTTCTCCACCTCACCCTTTAGGATGGGTGGGACAGAAGGGCGAGGTCGCTTCTCCACCTCACCCTTTAGGATGGGTGGGCCAGAAGGGTGAGGTCGCTTCTCCACCTCACCCTTTAGGATGGGTGGGCCAGAAGGGTGAGGTCGCTTCTCCACCTCACCCTTTAGGATGGGTGGGCCAGAAGGGCGAGGTCGCTTCTCCACCTCACCCTTTAGGATGGGTGGGACAGAAGGGCGAGGTCGCTTCTCCACCTCACCCTTTAGGATGGGTGGGCCAGAAGGGCGAGGTCGCTTCTCCACCTCACCCTTTAGGATGGGTGGGCCAGAAGGGAAAGGTCGCTTCTCCACCTCACCCTTTAGGATGGGTGGGCCAGAAGGGTGAGGTCGCTTCTCCACCTCACCCTTTAGGATGGGTGGGCCAGAAGGGCGAGGTCGCTTCTCCACCTCACCCTTTAGGATGGGTGGGCCAGAAGGGCGAGGTCGCTTCTCCACCTCACCCTTTAGGATGGGTGGGCCAGAAGGGCGAGGTCGCTTCTCCACCTCACCCTTTAGGATGGGTGGGCCAGAAGGGTGAGGTCGCTTCTCCACCTCACCCTTTAGGATGGGTGGGCCAGAAGGGCGAGGTCGGCGGTGTGTTATTTCTGGATAACAGACCGCTCAGCTCTATAACAGACCGCTCTATAACAGACCGCTCAGCTCTATAACAGACCGCTCAGCTCTATAACAGACCGCTCTATAACAGACCGCTCAGCTCTATAACAGACCGCTCAGCTCTATAACAGACCGCTTAGCTCTATAACAGACCTCTCAGCTCTATAACAGACAGCTCTATAACAGACCGCTCTATAACAGACCTCTCAGCTCTATAACAGACCGCTCTATAACAGACCGCTCAGCTCTATAACAGACCGCTTAGCTCTATAACAGACCTCTCAGCTCTATAACAGACCGCTCTATAACAGACCGCTCCGCTCTATAACAGACCGCTCAGCTCTATAACAGACCTCTCAGCTCTATAACAGACCGCTCAGCTCTATAACAGACCGCTTAGCTCTATAACAGACCTCTCAGCTCTATAACAGACCGCTCTATAACAGACCGCTCCGCTCTATAACAGACCGCTCCGCTCTATAACAGACCGCTCCGCTCTATAACAGACCACTCAGCTCTATAACAGACCGCTCAGCTCTATAACAGACCGCTCTGCTCTATAACAGACCGCTCAGCTCTATAACAGACCACTCAGCTCTATAACAGACCGCTTAGCTCTATAACAGACCACTCAGCTCTATAACAGACCGCTCAGCTCTATAACAGACCGCTCTATAACAGACCTCTCAGCTCTATAACAGACAGCTCTATAACAGACCGCTCCGCTCTATAAAAGACCGCTCAGCTCTATAACAGACCGCTCTATAACAGACCGCTCAGCTCTATAACAGGCCGCTCTATAACAGACTGATCCGCTCTATAACAGACCGCTCCGCTCTATAACAGGCCGCTCTATAACAGACCGCTCAGCTCTATTACAGGCCGCTCTATAACAGACCGCTCAGCTCTATAACAGACAGCTCTATAACAGACCGCTCTATAACAGACCACTCAGCTCTATAACAGACAGCTCTATAACAGACCGCTCAGCTGTATAACAGACCGCTCAGCTCTATAACAGACCGCTCTATAACAGACCGCTCTATAACAGACCGCTCAGCTGTATAACAGACCGCTCAGCTCTATAACAGACCGCTCCGCTGTATAACAGACCGCTCAGCTCTATAACAGACCGCTCTATAACAGACCACTCTATAACAGACCACTCTATAACAGACCACTCTATAACAGACCGCTCTATAACAGACCGCTCCGCTCTATAACAGACCGCTCAGCTCTATAACAGACCGCTCCGCTCTATAACAGGCCGCTCTATAACAGACCGCTCCGCTCTATAACAGACCGCTCTGCTCTATAACAGAGCGCTCAGCTCTATAACAGACCGCTCAGCTCTATAACAGACCGCTCCGCTCTATAACAGACCGCTCTATAACAGACCGCTCAGCTCTATAACAGGCCGCTCTATAACAGACTGCTCCGCTCTATAACAGACCGCTCCACTCTATAACAGACCGCTCAGCTCTATAACAGGCCGCTCTATAACAGACCGCTCTATAACAGACAGCTCCGCTCTATAACAGACCGCTCTATAGTTGAGTCACAGACTAAGGTTCTGTGACCATCCTCTGGCAAGGATGTTTTGATGATTGATTTGACCTCTATGGACCCTTTATAAAATATTTAGCCCCCAGGTCCCTCGCAAAAATCCCGGCATTTTTTGCTAGAGGGACAAATTCAAAATGGCGCCATAGCCAAAAATGAACTTTTGATCCAGATGACCTAGAATCATGCATGAAGACACTTTTCCATACAAGTCAACCATGAGGATTCCAAATCTGACACCATTTTAATCATAATACCTAGTTTTGGCCCCGAAATGCAAGATGGCCACCATCCACTAGAGTAAAAACATTATTTTTGAATAGGAAAGTAATCTTTTTGGGGTTTGTAATTTTTACAGACACAACACACACGTGTCAGAACATTCTGTGCCACTGGTTTCTGAATCATCAGATTCAAATGACTCCACCCTCCTCCTCTGTGCATCATTATCCTCATCCTCCTCACTCTCAACCTCCTCATCCTCTTCAACTGGCCCTGGTGCAGGTATCACAAAACGCATGCCCTTTGCCATTTTACTGGGAGATCATCCTGTGTATGTGTACGTCCTCATCACTCTGCTCAAGGCAGAGACCCCAGACACAGTGTGTGATGATGAGTGCCATCAACAAGCACTATACAAGGGGAGTGAGCTAGGAGAGCACTGGAGGATGATGCTGATCTCAAGAATCACATCAGCAACCTTTTCTCCCAATTGGAGGTCAGTGCACTGGCAGACTACTGGAG
This sequence comes from Electrona antarctica, assembly GCF_951216825.1. Classification (NCBI taxonomy): domain Eukaryota; kingdom Metazoa; phylum Chordata; class Actinopteri; order Myctophiformes; family Myctophidae; genus Electrona; species Electrona antarctica. The sequence goes on along the minus strand of NW_027638010.1, from coordinate 163,949 downwards.
GGACTTCCTGTCCATGCCATATGTGCTAATGCAAAATGTGCATTCAATCCATATCTGCTGGGAAGAGTCAGCTCTTTGCGTGCTATGCAGCCGTGGATGGTAGAATACGACAACAATAAGAATGGGAGGTGGCTGCCTGACTTCTGGGCGATGCGGACAGCTCTTCCTGCTGAACAGGTTGCCTTCCTTCTACTAACTTCACTCAGTCCATCACAGGTCCAACCCCTATTCCAACATGGCCTAGGACATGTGGATTTGAATGTACAATGAACAAGGGCAGCAAAATTAAGTCAGGCTGGCTCTCCATCCTCCAAAATGAAAAGCTGTTGCTGGTGCAACTCAGAAATGTGACCCGCATAAGAGTGGCTCACAACACTCTTGCCACCCGAAAAGAAGCCAAGAGGAAGCACACGGAAAGTGCCCCGAAACGGATGCGAGAAGATGAGCAGTGTGTGCAGAACCTGATTACATGCATGGATGAGTTTGACTCATTCCTGTTTCCACCCGGGTTGCGCACGCAGATCCGACACAACAAAGGTTCGACATAAGGAAATCACCCGTTGTTCCCGACATGCGTTGGTCTGACATGCGTTGCACCGTGCTTGCGGTTAGGGTTAGGGGTTTGGTTTAGGTTGTCGGCCTAATGACAGTCGGACCAATAGTATGTCAGAACTAAAGCCTGTACCCTCGCACCCTACCGTCAGCCATGCCTTCCTCTAATTGTTTAGTTTCGTTTATTTCGATCAATTCAACAGTGTAACATAAATCATTACCTAAAATATTCACATTCTCTTATAGTTGAAGCTCAAAGCTTACTGATGAGTTCATTGTGGACTTTAAATCAGTCCGTTCTGCAGGAGAGGATAAGTTGAACATCTTGCAGGACAGAGTGTTAAGTAAGAATAAATCTCTCCATGCATGCGTAGAGAAGATTGGCGAGGAACTCAAGGCAAGAGTTCAGCCCAGCCCAGCCCTGCCCTGCCCCACCCCGCCCCACCCCGCCCTGCCCTTTATATATATATATGTATTTATTACTCTATATGAGCTGTGTGTATACAGGAGTACTGATGTATTTATTACTCTATATGAGTTACTGATTTATTTATATAATCTATATTTATATCTATATTATTTATATTAATCTATATGAGCTGTATACACTATACAGGGTTAGGGTTAGCCCCTAACCCTGTATAAACCATACACTATACAGGGTTAGGGTTAGCCCCTAACCCTGTATAAACCATACACTATACAGGAGTACTGAATGCGTGATTTCTTTCTACAAACGCTTTAAGACATAGACCCGCCCTTGGTGACGCCCCGCGCGGCCCGCCTGCCTCTGATTGGCCGCGAACCCTCTTATTGGCTAGCTTAGCTATGCTGCTGCTGTCAGAAGAAGAGTAGAGGAAGTAGGGAGAGACGCAGGGAGAAGCTTAGCGATAATATTAAAACGTCAACATTGATCTGTCGCCGTCACTGTAGCCTATTTATTAGAAAACCCTACATCGTCGCCGCATGACAATCATAATCATGACATGATTCATGACGGTGAACTTATGTTATGAGTCTTTATGACAAAGTCAATAACAGTATCCATAAGAAAGCACGCTAGAGATGTCAACATAAACATGAAACATTATTGTACTGTAAAAAGGGACTTTGTTATACTATTCCCTTCAGCTGTATCCTTTGTAGTATTAGACCGAATATGGACACACTGTATTTATTAGAACACCCAACATTGTGATCAAATCACAATTCAATCAAAGCAAACTGCGTAAACAATATTAGTAAATACAGACACACGCTAATCACCACAAACACTTTATTTATTAGAACACCCAGATCGAATCACAATTCATTCAATCAAAGCAAACCGCATAAACAATATTCGTTTGCCTTTAATTCTGGAGCGTCATCTGTGCCTTTAGAATACTACGCCTATCGCCTGTCATCATCTGTCACAGGGCGCCGCCATCTCTGACTGTTTCTGACATTGACAACAACGAGCTCTGGCCAATCAGACGCGCGGGGCGTCACCAAGGGCGGGTCTATGTCTTAAAGCGTTCGTAGAAAGAAATCACGCGTACTGCATAGAGCACCGAAGTCCTGACGTCACTGTCAGTAGAGGGCGCCAGTCCACAGGTTCATGTACTTTTTATTTGCATTGTAATCTCCATAGGGGGATTTTAGATTGCCTCATATAAGAACTGTGTTTGAAAAATAAACCGATCACCCCGGCCTTTTCACTCATATGGATATGAAGCATCGACTGAAGGTGGAAATGTACAAATATACCCAAAGAGTAACAAAATAAGCATTAGAAACGAGTCAAACAATCCAGAGACTACATTTCCGGGTAGGGGGGTGGGGGGGTGGCTGCATCTGCCCGTCGCACAACAGAAACTGAATGTCAATTACGTTTATTTTAATTTTAATTTTATTGATATTTAATGTTTCGTGGTTAGTACGAGTCGAGTCACCACCAGCTGAGCTTACGTCAACGAGGAATCGCAGGAATGCAATGTGTTGACAGCTGGGCGTGACGTATATTAGCAGCGACATTGCCTTCATATGTAGTTTCAAGGCTTTTGCGGCCACATTAATTCAATTTTCTCCAGAAACTGGCTGTATCAAATATGAATGGACATCATTAACGACGCACAGCCACTCCCCTGACAGAAAGGCCGGGGTGGTCGGTTTATTTTTCAAACACAGTTCTTATATGAAGCGACCTAAAATCGCCCTATGGAGAATTCAATGCAAATAAAAAAATCACACCAGTGTGAACTGAGTGGTGCAAGGTCTTATATAGTCTGATCAGCTATGTCAGTGACATCACACACTAACCATAGCAACCATGCTCGTTTTTTTGGTACGAACACGTGTAAACGGGTACAAAGCCAGTTGTTGGAGTGGTTTGCACCACTCAAAAATACATGAACCTGTGTGTTGGTGCCCTCTATTGAAAGTGACGTCAGACTTCGGTGCTCTATACTGATGTATTTATTCCACCACTAATGATGATGTTGTTTTCAAGTCAACTTTTCCAAGAACTGTGTGTGTGTGTGTGTGTGTGTGTGTGTGTGTGTACTGTGTGTGTGTGTGTGTGTGTGTGTGTGTGTGTGTGTGTGTGTGTGTGTGTGTGATGCAATCCTGCATCAAATATCAACCCACACAGTGACGTCACGCAGCCTTCAAACAGTCTATAAAGAAAATAAATATAAATCTATAAAAAAATAGGAATGATTATTTATATTTATATTTATATGAATGGATCCAAAAAGTAACGGGAAATGATCCGTTATTTAAAGGCCTGCACGCACGCACGCACACAGCTCCATGACGAGGCATCTAATAGTGATAATCACGCACACACTAATGATAATAACACGACGACGACGAAATAATAATAATAATAATAGCTTTAACGTCGAGGCCTGTAGTCTACAGTAACAGTAACAATAACCCTTCAGAAGTCAAAACAAACAGGATGTTTCCAATAAAACAACAGTTATCATATAAATAAAACACAGACATTATTTATAATATTATTTATATGATTCATAGATTAGTTCCACAGAAAAACGAGACGTCTTTGTGTTGTTATTATCGTCATATCGTCTCGTTTGTAAACATCAGTGTTTTATAATAATAATAATAATAATAATGATAATAATAATAATTACCCAGCTGGCCATGGAGCACAGTCCCAGCACTGCTCCCATGATGACGATAATGTGATAAATATAATACAAATAGAGACGATTAAACCGTTTGTGGAGGATGTGTTTCTGACTGTCTGTCTGCTTGATGCTAATGCTGCTAATGCTAACGCTGCTGCGGGTTGCCACGTTGTGTGAGAGAAAAAGGCAAACCAGGTATACTAGAAAGAACAGAGGTTTTCAACCAGTGGTCCTTGAGGGGGTCCCAGGTGGTCCACCATGTGGTCCGGGGACCCCCAGGGGTCCTTGAGGGGGTCCCAGGTGGTCCGCCATGCCATCCATAAGGGTCCATTTGGTTTCATTTAACGCTCTCAAGAGTTAAATTATTGTTAAACATCTGTATTACTTGATTTTCAAGAAGTCTACACAATTAGAGCATGTAGAATAATTGTTATTTTGATCAATGTTTGCCTGTTGAGGGGGTCCCAGGTGGTCCACCATGTGGTCCGGGGACCCCCAGGGGTCCTTGAGGGGGTCCCAGGTGGTCCGCCATGCCATCCATAAGGGTCCATTTGGTTTCATTTAACGCTCTCAAGAGTTAAATTATTGTTAAACATCTGTATTACTTGATTTTCAAGAAGTCTACACAATTAGAGCATGTAGAATAATTGTTATTTTGATCAATGTTTGCCTGTTATCTCTTCTAATGGTACCAACATCAATACAGCATGGAATTGTGGACTAAATTTGATCCAACGACAACAAAATATTCTTATAGTTTTGGGTCTGAGAGGCTAAATGTCATCAGATGGTGGTCCGTGGCTCAGATGGGTCTGAGAGGCTAAATGTCATCAGGTGGTTCCGTGGCTCAGATGGGTCTGAGAGGCTAAATGTCATCAGATGGTGGTCCGTGGCTCAAATGGGTCTGAGAGGCTAAATGTCATCAGATGGTGGTCCGTGGCTCAAATGGGTCTGAGAGGCTAAATGTCATCAGATGGTGGTCCGTGGCTCAGATGGGTCTGAGAGGCTAAATGTCATCAGATGGTGGTCCGTGGCTCAGATGGGTCTGAGAGGCTAAATGTCATCACATGGTGGTCCGTGGCTCAAATGGGTCTGAGAGGCTAAATGTCATCAGATGGTGGTCCGGGGCTCAAATGATGAATAAATAAATAAATAATGTGCCTCGATATGAAAAAGGTTGAAAACCACTGGACTGTTTGAAAATAGCTAGCCGAGCTACAAGCTTTAAAATTACGTGCTGTGGGCTTCTTTTTTCTTTTTTACATTTTAACCACACAAATCTGGTATGGGGGTCCCTGACCTCTGACCTCGCGTCGCCAGGCTTTGTCAGGGGTCCCTGACCAATGACCATGGCAGTGATGGCAGACAATATGTTTTTAGATGTGGGGACCTTTTGGACAAACATGAATCTGGGGGTCCTTGACATGGAAATGTGTCAGAATCACTGGTTTAAACGACATGCAATTACACTTTAGAAACAAGCCCAAAAATGTTTTACTAATGAGTAAAACTGCAATCTGGAAGATTGGAAAAAGTCCAGAATTCAAAATGACTTGAGTAAAAGTACAACGGTATTGGTATCATATTAATGTACGTAATTTATCAGAAGTACAATCCAAATCCAAATCCAAAATCGAGTAAAGTTGTCAATGAATTGTAGTGAAGTAAAAGTACAATATTTACTTCTTTGAGATGTGGTGGAGTAGAAGTAAAAGTACTGAAATTTGTACTTTATATTAAAGTATTAAGTAGCCTACAGCACTTGAGAAAATTGATGTACTAACCCTAACCCTAACCTACTCTCGCTCGCTTATAATAAGCGGACATGGCAACACAGCTTGTTTACAACAGTGCTAGCCTACCCGTTTATGTGTCGCCCTCATGTGGACAAAATGAACCAATACAAGTGGAAGTCTTCAAATCCACTTTTCACTCAGTTTCTAAAACAAGAAAATCTATTATTATTATTATTATTATTATTATTATTATTATTATTATTATTATTATTATTATTATTATTATTATTATTATTATTATTAGTAGTAGTAGTAGTAGTAGTAATATTAGTATTATTATGGAGCTAGTTTCTACAATATTATAGCTAGTTATCACAACGAGACGCGTTGTGAGCTTGTAGATCTATTATATATAGTTATCACTGTGAGCTTGTATATCTATTTTCGACCTGCGAACTGTCAAACAGCATCATGTTGACATGCTACTGCTAGCATGATGCTAACTGGCTAGCTGCATCAAGTTAGATTTTTAGTAACCACGTGCCCACTTCCGTTTTGTCTTCACAATAAAACCAATATTAGTGTCAAGTTTCACATCAAACTCCACGTGAGAGCTTCCGCCATAAGAACTACATTCTGAGAGGCTAAAAACTACATGTTCCATACACCACGGGCCGCTACAAGAACTACATTCTGAGCCTATAAAAACTACATGTTCCATACACCACAGGACGCTAGGAGAACTACATTCTGATCATCTAAAAACTACATGTTCCATACACCACGGGACGCTAGAAGAACTACATTCTGAGCCTCTAAAAACTACATGTTCCATACACCATGGAACGCTAGAAGAACTACATTCTGAGCCTAGTAAAAACTACATGTTCCATATACCACGGGACGCTAGAAGAACTACATTCTGAGCCTAGTAAAAACGACATGTTCCATACACCACGGGACGCTAGGAGAACTACATTCTGAGCCTCTAAAAACTACATACGCCATACGTATACGTCCACGGGACGCTAGTTTTTTATTCCTAGGGTGGCTCAGGTTTAGGAGCGCTCGTTTTACCGCTCCGCCACATCTTTTACTACCGCGGATTTTTTAATAGTTTTTGGATTAAGGTTGGTGAGGGGTACGTTAATAGTTTTTGGATTAAGGTTGGTGAGGGATGCGTTGCTCCCCTGCTTGCGGTTATGTTTAGGTTAGAGTTAGAGATAGGGTTAGTACTAGTCATAGAGTACTAGTAGGCATAAACACTTGTGTGCGGTCCAAAACACAGACCCAGCGCTTCCTACTCCACTGACAACCAATCACAGCGCTCCAAATTCCCTCCCATCATAGGAATAAAAAACTCGCCCACGGGACGGGACGCTAGAAGTCAATGAGCATTAGCTTAAGTTATTGTCTTATCTTTATAGCTATTATTAAGGGTTATCGTTGTTTTTAAGGAGAGTCCATTAATTGTGTAATTAATTAGGCTACTAATAGTTGGATGTGTTGAAATAAAGAACAGTTTTACATCAAATGTAGGACTTTTTCGTTTTTACATAATTTAAAAAGCTAGCTAGCAGGCTAGCAGTCACAGAGTTCGATAGGTCACCGGATTTCAATGTAACACACCGGAAACATCAACCAGAATCTGGCCACTTCAGCGCAAAACAACCTTTATTTATAACTCGATGTAAACAACAGACATTCCTGCTTTTAATAACGTATAAAACCTTTCAACAGCTACAGTACTGATTATTGATGATGTTTAGTAACTTATAAAACTATAAACATTATAACAGTTAGTGTCTCTCAGTAGATCTAACGCCATTAGATTATAGTTTAAATGTATTATTGCTTTAAAAATCAAGCTTTGTGGACGGTTAAACTGCAATGTGCCGTATGCAGTTATCACCACCAGATGGCAGCAAAGCCTATATTTTGCCTATATATTTTAAATTGAGCTGTAACATGAGGGAAAATCGTTTTGTCTGTAGTTTCATTATTATTATTAGTATTAGTAGTAGTAGTAGTAGTAGTAGTAGTAGTAATATTAGTATTATTATGACGCAATATGGAGCTAGTTTCTACAATATTATAGCTAGTTAACACAACGAGACGCGTTGTGGGCTTGTAGATCTATTATATATAGTTATCACTGTGAGCTTGTATATCTATTTTCGTTCTGCGAACTGTCAAACAGCATCATGTTGACATGCTACTGCTAGCATGATGCTAACTGGCTAGCTGCGTCAAGTTACACCTTTAGTAACCACGTGCCCACTTCCGTTTTGTCTTCACAATAAAACCAATATTAGTGTCAAGTTTCACATCAAACTCCACGTGAGAGCTTCCGCTAAAATAACTACATTCTGAGAGGCTAAAAACTACATGTTCCATACACCACAGGCCGCTACAAGAACTACATTCTGAGCCTATAAAAACTACATGTTCCATACACCACGGGACGGGACGCTAGAAGTCAATGAGCATTAGCTTAAGTTATTGTCTTATCTTTATAGCTATTATTAAGGGTTATCGTTGTTTTAAAGGACAGTCCATTCATTGTTTAATTAATTAGGCTACTAATAGTTGGATGTGTTGAAATAAAGAACAGTTTTTACATCAAATGTAGGACTTTTTAGTTTTTACATCATTTGAAAAGCTAGCTAGCAGGCTAGCAGTCACAGAGTTCGATAGGTCACCGGATTTCAATGTAACACACCGGAAACATCAACCAGAATCTGGTCACTTCAGCGCAAAACAACCTTTATTTATAACTCGATGTAAAAAACAGACATTCCTGCTTTTAATAACGTATAAAACCTTTCAACAGCTACAGTACTGATTATTGATGATGTTTAGTAACTTATAAAACTATAAACATTATAACAGTTAGTGTCTCTCAGTAGAAACGCCATTAGATTATAGTTTAAGTTTATTATTGCTTTAAAAATCAAGCTTTGTGGACGGTTAAACTGCAATGTGCCGTAAGCAGTTATCACCACCAGATGGCAGCAAAGCCTATATTTTGCCTATATATTGTAAATTGAGCTATACAATGAGGGGAAATTATTATTATTATTATACATGGCTTACATGCTATTCACTCATTCATTCATTCATGACCATCTACCACTATAAAGTGTTATTTTTATTTGTATTTATTTTTTATTTCAGAAAATGTTTCATATAATCAGTTTGACATCCAAGCAATCTTATTTTTCCTATTAACGTTTAATTAGTCTTGCACAGCCAGACATCTATTGCACATTCTCCGAATGCTATACAGAGTCTATACCTCCTGAAATCAGAGTAAGGAAGCTGCCATTTTGGTTCACAAAAATATATTTTAAAATATATTTACATAATATTTTTGTATTTCTATTTCTGCTAAGCAGAAAGCTATATATGCTTTTAGATGATTTTGATTTATATTAGGATAAATTTGCGCGAATGTAAAGACGAAACGCTCCAATGCTCCAGACTGTATGACGGAAGCATTTATATTTGACTCATGATCAGAGCTTCCGTTGCTCCAGACTGTATGACGGAAGCATTTATATTTTACTCATGATCAGAGCTTCCGTTGCTCCAGACTGTATGACGGAAGCATTTATATTTCACTCATGATCAGAGCTTCCGTTGCTCCAGACTGTATGACAGAAGCATTTATATTTTACTCATGATCAGAGCTTCCGTTGCTCCAGACTGTATGACGGAAGCATTTATATTTTATTCATGATCAGAGCTTCCGTTGCTCCAGACTGTATGACGGAAGCATTTATATTTTACTCATGATCAGAGCTTCCGTTGCTCCAGACTGTATGACGGAAGCATTTATATTTGACTCATGATCAGAGCTTCCGTTGCTCCAGACTGTATGACGGAAGCATTTATATTTGACTCATGATCAGAGCTTCCGTTGCTCCAGACTGTATGACGGAAGCATTTATATTTTACTCATGATCAGAGCTTCCGTTGCTCCAGACTGTATGACGGAAGCATTTATATTTCACTCATGATCAGAGCTTCCGTTGCTCCAGACTGTATGACGGAAGCATTTATATTTTACTCATGATCAGAGCTTCCGTTGCTCCAGACTGTATGACGGAAGCATTTATATTTGACTCATGATCAGAGCTTCCGTTGCTCCAGACTGTATGACGGAAGCATTTATATTTGACTCATGATCAGAGCTTCCGTTGCTCCAGACTGTATGACGGAAGCATTTATATTTGACTCATGATCAGAGCTTCCGTTGCTCCAGACTGTATGACAGAAGCATTTATATTTTACTCATGATCAGAGCTTCCGCTGCTCCAGACTGTATGACGGAAGCATTTATATTTTACTCATGATCAGAGCTTCCGTTGCTCCAGACTGTACGACGGAAGCATTTATATTTGACTCATGATCAGAGCTTCCGTTGCTCCAGACTGTATGACGGAAGCATTTATATTTGACTCATGATCAGAGCTTCCGTTGCTCCAGACTGTATGACAGAAGCATTTATATTTGACTCATGATCAGAGCTTCCGTTGCTCCAGACTGTACGACGGAAGCATTTATATTTGACTCATGATCAGAGCTTCCGTTGCTCCAGACTGTATTTATATTTGACTCATGATCAGAGCTTCCGTTGCTCCAGACTGTACGACGGAAGCATTTATATTTGACTCATGATCAGAGCTTCCGTTGCTCCAGACTGTATTTATATTTGACTCATGATCAGAGCTTCCGTTGCTCCAGACTGTACGACGGAAGCATTTATATTTGACTCATGATCAGAGCTTCCGTTGCTCCAGACTGTATGACAGAAGCATTTATATTTGACTCATGATCAGAGCTTCCGTTGCTCCAGACTGTACGACGGAAGCATTTATATTTGACTCATGATCAGAGCTTCCGTTGCTCCAGACTGTATTTATATTTGACTCATGATCAGAGCTTCCGTTGCTCCAGACTGTACGACGGAAGCATTTATATTTGACTCATGATCAGAGCTTCCGCTGCTCCAGACTGTATGACGGAAGCATTTGAACATTGCGAGAGGCAACAGTCTGGCAACACGACACTAACTTATAATTGTCTTTTAGAAAATCTGACAAAAACAAAGAACACAAGACAAGACAAATCTCACACAGTTTGTTTCTGTTGACGTATTGATAAGGTCAAAGGTCAAGATAAACATTATGATTGTATTGGTTGATAAGGTCACTCGTCCACTCGCTCACTCACACTCCATCACTCCAGCATGGTGGTGTTATGGTGAAATTGGTGACCTGCTGAAATACGTGACCATTTTCTGGACCTCACACAACTTACATGGAGGTGTTTAAATACGTGACTATCTTCTGGACCTCACACAACTTACATGGAGGTGTTTAAATACGTGACTATCTTCTGGACCTCACACAACTTACATGGAGGTGTTTAAATACGTGACTATCTTCTGGACCTCACACAACTTACATGGAGGTGTTTAAATACGTGACTATCTTCTGGACCTCACACAACTTACATGGAGGTGTTTAAATACGTGACCATCTTCTGGACCTCACACAACTTACATGGAGGTGTTTTTAAATACGTGACCATCTTCTGGACCTCACACAACTTACATGGTGTTTAAATACGTGACCTAAATATATATATTGTCTGTATAGGTTGAACTCTGATAATAAAACAATTAACTCCAACGATTTACATTCAGACACTGACGTTATGCGATTGTCTCATATTTCATCAGGTCACCAATTTCACGGTAACACCACCATGCTGGAGTGTGAGTGTGAGTGGCCGAGATTTTGGGTATTGTATTTTTAGGTTTTAATTCACCCCTGGTGTACAGGCTCGTGCATGTGTCTTAACCTGCCACGCATGTGTCTTAACCGGCCACGCATGTGTCTTAACCGGCCACGCATGTGTCTTAACCTGCCACGCATGTGTCTTAACTGGCTACGCATGTTTCTTAACCGGCCACGTATGTGTCTTAACCTGCCATGCATGTGTCTTAACCTGCCACGCATGTGTCTTAACCAGCCACGCATGTGTCTTAACATGCCACGCATGTGTCTTAACCGTCCGCGCTTGTGTCTTAACCTGCCACACAAGTGTCTTAACCTGCCACGCATGTGTCTTAAACTGCCACGCATGTGTCTTAACCTGCCACGCATGTGTCTTAACCGGCCATGCATGTGTCTTAACCTGCCACGCATGTGTCTTAAACTGCCAAACATGTGTCTTAACCTGCCACGCATGTGTCTTAAACTGCCACGCATGTGTCTTAACCGGCCACGCATGTGTCTTAACCTGCCACGCATCTGTCTTAACCGACGACGCATGTGTCTTAACCGGCCACGCATGTGTCTTAACCTGCCACGCATGTGTCTTAACCGGCTACGCATGTTTCTTAACTGGCCACGTATGTGTCTTAACCTGCCATGCATGTGTCTTAACCTGCCACGCATGTGTCTTAACCAGCCACGCATGTGTCTTAACCTGCCACGCATGTGTCTTAACCGGCAACGCTTGTGTCTTAACCTGCCACACATGTCTTAACCTGCCACGCATGTGTCTTAACCTGCCACATATGTATCTTAACCTGCCACGCATGTGTCTTAAATTGCCACGCATGTGTCTTAACCGGCCAAGCATGTGTCTTAACCGGCCATGCATGTGTCTTAACCTGCCACGCATGTGTCTTAAACTGCCACGCATGTGTCTTAACCTGCCACACATGTGTCTTAACCTGCCACGCATGTCAGACTGATGGATGTCGGACTGTTAGTTGGTGGGACCAACGTGTGTGTGTGTGTGTGTGTGTGTGTGTGTGTGTGTGTGTGTGTGTGTGTGTGTGTGTGTGTGTGTGTGTGTGTGTGTGTGTGTGTGAACATCGGTGACAAAACGTTGATCAAATAAAACTAAATTAAACACACTATAACATAAGGTGACAAAACCACAATATACATTGATAATATATTGTAATAATTTACACATGTATTGTATTATATTGTAATAATGTACACATGTATTGTACATCAGGGGGACTAGAAATAAAACAATATTCCACATTGGAGGAAAACTGGTAACACCTTATTTGGTGTTACCTTATTATCCTAATGAAGGCTTGGTTTGATTTAGTGTAGTACAATGGTTCTCAAATGTTTTTAATTTCACGAACCTTGATAACTCTGAGTGTACAAATGGAACCAAATGGATCCTTACGGGTCCATTTGGTCCCCACTAGATGGGAGAGAACAGACCATGGATTCTTACGGGTCCACTGGAGGGGAGAGAACCCCCCCCCCCCCTTGTGAGCTGTGGCGTTCCACAAGGAAGCATACTAGGGGTTTATACTGTTCCTAATATATGTAAACGACATGACATCAGCTTGTGACTGCAACTTGTTCCTGTTCGCAGATTACTCAGCACTGCTGGTCTCGGACAGGAACAAACTGCAGGTTGAAAAGGCCGTCAGCTCTGAACTCGGTAGAATATGCACCTGGCTCGCTGATAACAAACTATCTTTACACCTGGTTAGAGTGGGTTAGGGTTAGACCTGAAGGGTTAGGGTTAGAGTTAGGGTTAGACCTGAAGGAAAACTATCTTTACACCTGGTTAGAGTTAGGGTTAGGGTTAGACCTGAAGGAAAAACTGAATCCATTCTCTTTGGATCAAATAGAAACCTGAGAAAGGAGGTTCCATCCTGGAGGCTAATCTTTCCGGTTATAAAATGGCCACCAATGTAATAAAAAAAGTCAACCAAAGAACAAGATTCCTTTACAGGATCTCCTCACTGGTCAACAAAAACACCTTGAAGACCCTAACAGGAGCCCTCGTACAAGGTTTCTTTGACTATGCATGCACCTCCTGGTACCACAGCACCTCAAAGGCCCTTAAAACAAGGTTCCAGACTTCCCAAAACAAACTGGTCAAGTTACTACTTGGCCTTACTCCCAGAACCCACCTCACCCCTGCCCATTTTGATAGGCTGTAATGGCTTAGGGGTGACGACAGAGTACAGCATCTTGCAACAATATCAGCTGAATAGAGAAATCATCCATAGTAGTATGTATGTGTATATATATATATATATATATATATATATATATATATATATATGGCAGATGTATAGTTGGTTGACGGGTGATTTCATCCAAGTGCACACGTTCACGTGCACACACACGTTCACGTGCACACACACGTTCACGTGCACAATAGCATTACCCTGACTCTGTAAAACTGATGAACAGTCGGGCAGCAAAGCATTGTGGGAGTACAGTAAGACTTCATAAAATAAAATAAATAAACAAACACAAATAAATATAATTTACTGAGACGTTGTGTCCATTTAGGTTTCCTGTCACTTCCTGTCACTTATTTTCCTGTTCGGTAGTAGTTCCAACATGATTGTTATTTCCTGTAGTTTTGTGTAGTTCATGAAGGTTATTGTAGTTTTCTGTAGTCCGGTCTAGTTCCAACATGAAGGTTATTGTAGTTTTCTGTAGTCCGGTCTAGTTCCAACATGAAGGTTATTGTAGTTTTCTGTAGTTTTCTGTAGTCCGGTCTAGTTCCAACATGAATGGTATTGTAGTTCTGTGTAGTTGTGTGTCGTTTCAACATGAAGGTTATTGTAGTTTTCTGTAGTTTTGTGTAGTCCAGTCTAGTGATGAATGTTATTTCCCTGCCCGGCTCTGTTCCAACCTGGACCTCAGGGCTGGTGACATCATCGCAGGGGTCATCAGAGGGGTCATGGCGGAGGTTAAAGGTCGCAGGGGGTACTGCGACCTTCGACCCGGAACGTAAACACACTGGAAATATTTCTGACCTGATGACGCAAGAGGTCAAGGGTCAACGTCATTATAATATAAAACTAATCGTTTATTTAAATCAGTGAATCTTAACAATATAAAACTAATCGTTTATTTTATAAATCAAAAGTATTCTTACTTTTCTTTTTGTCTGTTGTGTTGTCTTCAACTCTTGACTCTGCAGGAACAAACAGTGGAATGATTAGGATTAGGGCAACCTGAAGGTACCGAATACTTTACCGAGTACTGAAGGTACCGAATACTTAACGAGTACTGAAGGTACCTCAGTACTGAAGGTACCGAGGTACTGAAGGTACTGAAGGTACCGAGGTACCTCAGTACTGAAGGTACCGAATACTTTACTGAGTACTCAGTACTGAAGGTACTAAAGGTACCGTACTGAAGGTACTAAAGGTACCGAGGTACTGAAGGTACTAAAGGTACCTCAGTACTGAAGGTACAGAAGGTACTGAAGGTACCTCAGTACTGAAGGTACCCCAGTACTAAAGGTACCTCAGTACTGAAGCTACTAAAGGTACCTCAGTACTGAAGGTACTAATGGTACCTCAGTACTGAAGGTACAGAAGGTACTAAAGATACCTCAGTACTGAAGGTACCGAATACTTTACCGAGTACTGAAGGTACCGAATACTTTACTGAGTACTGAAGGTACCGAGGTACTGAAGGTACTAAAGGTACCGAGGTACCTCAGTACTGAAGGTGCTAAAGGTACCTCAGTACTGAAGGTACTAAAGGTAACTTAGTACTGAAGGTACCTTCAGTACCTTCTGTACCTTCAGTACTGAGGTACTGAAGGTACCTTCAGTACCTTCAGTACCTTCAGTACTGAGGTACCTTCAGCACTGAGGTACCTCAGTACTGAAGGTACAGAAGGTACTAATGGTACCTCAGTACTGACGGTACCTCAGTACTGAAGATACCTCAGTACTGAAGGTACTTTACCGAGTACTGAAGGTACCGAATACTTTACTGAGTACTGAAAGTACCGAGGTACTGAAGGTACTAAAGGTACCGAGGTACCTCAGTACTGAAGGTACCTCAGTACTGAAGGTACCGAGGTACTGAAGGTACTGAAGGTACCGAGGTACCTCAGTACTGAAGGTACCGAATACTTTACTGAGTACTCAGTACTGAAGGTACTAAAGGTACCGTACTGAAGGTACTAAAGGTACCGAGGTACTGAAGGTACTAAAGGTACCTCAGTACTGGAGGTACAGAAGGTACTGAAGGTACCTCAGTACTGAAGGTACCCCAGTACTAAAGGTACCTCAGTACTGAAGCTACTAAAGGTACCTCAGTACTGAAGGTACTAATGGTACCTCAGTACTGAAGGTACAGAAGGTACTAAAGATACCTCAGTACTGAAGGTACCGAATACTTTACTGAGTACTGAAGGTACCGAGGTACTGAAGGTACTAAAGGTACCGAGGTACCTCAGTACTGAAGGTGCTAAAGGTACCTCAGTACTGAAGGTACTAAAGGTACCTCAGTACTGAAGGTACCTTCAGTACCTTCTGTACCTTCAGTACTGAGGTACCTCAGTGCTGAAGGTACCTCAGTACTGAAGGTACTGAAGGTACTGAAGGTACCTTTAGTACCTTCAGTACTGAGGTACCTTTAGCACCTTCAGTACTGAGGTACCTTCAGCACTGAGGTACCTCAGTACTGGTACCTCAGTACTGAAGGTACAGAAGGTACTAATGGTACCTCAGTACTGAAGGTACTAATGGTACCTCAGTACTGAAGGTACCTCAGTACTGAAGGTACCGAATACTTTACCGAGTACTGAAGGTACCGAATACTTTACTGAGTACTGAAGGTACAGAAGGTACTAATGGTACCTCAGTACTGAAGGTACTAATAGTACCTCAGTACTGAAGGTACCTCAGTACTGAAGATACCTCAGTACTGAAGGTACCGAATACTTTACCGAGTACTGAAGGTACCGAATACTTTACTGAGTACTGAAGGTACCGAGGTACTGAAGGTACTAAAGGTACCGAGGTACCTCAGTACTGAAGGTACTAAAGGTACCTCAGTCCTGCAGATATACCTATGAATCCTAGGTTATACCCAGACAGTACAAGCAGATATACATATGAATCCTAGGTTATACCCAGACAGTACAAGCAGATATACCTATGAATCCTAGGTTATACCCAGACAGTACAAGCAGATATACCTATGAATCCTAGGTTATACCCAGACAGTACAAGCAGATATACCTATGAATCCTAGGTTATACCCAGACAGTACAAGCAGATATACCTATGAATCCTAGGTTATACCCAGACAGTACAAGCAGATATACATATGAATCCAAGGTTATACCCAGACAGTACAAGCAGATATACCTATGAATCCTAGGTTATACCCAGACAGTACAAGCAGATATACATATGAATCCTAGGTTATACCCAGACAGTACTAGACAGTACAGTACTTACTGAGTACTGAAGGTACCGAGGTACTGAAGGTACTAAAGGTACCGAGGTACCTCAGTACTGAAGGTGCTAAAGGTACCTCAGTACTGAAGGTACTAAAGGTACCTCAGTACTGAAGGTACTGAGGTACCTTCAGTACTGAAGGTACCTTCAGTACCTTCTGTACCTTCAGTACTGAGGTACCTCAGTGCTGAAGGTACCTCAGTACTGAAGGTACTGAAGGTACTGGAGGTACCTCAGTACTGAGGTACCTCAGTGCTGAAGGTACCTCAGTACTGAGGTACCTCAGTACTGAAGGTACAGAAGGTACTGAAGGTACCTCAGTACTTCAACTCTTGACTCTGCAGGAACAAACAGTGGAATGATTAGGATTAGGGCAACCTGAAGGTACCGAATACTGTACCGAGTACTGAAGGTACTGAATACTTAACGAGTACTGAAGGTACCGAGGTACTGAAGGTACCGAGGTACCTCAGTACTGAAGGTACCGAATACTTTACTGAGTACTCAGTACTGAAGGTACTAAAGGTACCGAGGTACCTCAGTACTGAAGGTACCTCAGTACTGAAGGTACTAAAGGTACTCAGTACTGAAGGTACAGAAGGTACTGAAGGTACTGAAGGTACTAATGGTACCTCAGTACTGAAGGTACAGAAGGTACTGAAGGTACCTCAGTACTGAAGATACCTCAGTACTGAAGGTACCGAATACTTTACCGAGTACTGAAGGTACCGAATACTTTACTGAGTACTGAAGGTACCGAGGTACTGAAGGTACTAAAGGTACCGAGGTACCTCAGTACTGAAGGTACTAAAGGTACCTCAGTCCTGCAGATATACCTATGAATCCTAGGTTATACCCAGACAGTACAAGCAGATATACATATTAATCCTAGGTTATACCCAGACAGTACAAGCAGATATACCTATGAATCCTAGGTTATACCCAGACAGTACAAGCAGATATACCTATGAATCCTAGGTTATACCCAGACAGTACAAGCAGATATACCTATGAATCCTAGGTTATACCCAGACAGTACAAGTAGATATACCTATGAATCCTAGGTTATACCCAGACAGTACAAGCAGATATACCTATGAATCCTAGGTTATACCCAGACAGTACAAGCAGATATACCTATGAATCCTAGGTTATACCCAGACAGTACAAGCAGATGAATCCTAGGTTATACCCAGACAGTACAAGCAGATATACGAGACACCGGGTGGCAACAAGCTGCTCGCGGCAGGAGTCTCTCTTCCTGGTTTTTAGACAGTCGGCCAGAACATTATTAACTATATTATTAACTATATATAAAACACGCTTCATTCAGAACACGCTTCATTCAGAACATTATTAACTATATATAAAACACGCTTCATTTCCATCTAAAAACCAGGAAGATATTTCTGCCGCGAGCGAGCAAGTCTGTCTGTCATATAATAGCAATAACATATAACCTATACACATATATAATAATAAAACATAACACATATAATACATGTGACTGTCTCTATATATTATATATTGTGACTCTGTACCTTTGGTTTTCTTGTCAGATTTCTTCTCAGTGGTTTTCTCACTTTTAACTTTGAGAAAAGAGAATCATTAATATCATTGTTTATCATTAACAATAATCTGATACTATATCATTAACATGTATCACTATATCATTAACAATAATCTGATACTGTGGAGCACATTTCAACAAAAAATACATTATTGATATTTAAACATTGAAACATTGAATTTAAACATGAACATAATTAAGCAGGAAGTAATAGAAACGTACCAGCCTTTTCCACCTGACTTCTTGACTTCTTCTTGTCTGAAAAGAGACAATAATTAATTATTAACTCATTACACATTTGACACATTTATGACCTGTAGTGTTAAGGTATAAAAAAAACCTTAGGGTTAGGGTAAATAAACCCTTAGGGTTAGGGTAAGGGGCCTGTTGTGTTAAGGTATAAATAAAGTGTTAGGGTAAATAAAGGTAAACCTGTAGCAGCAGATCTATAGAGAGTATGCGCATGCTTAAAGTGAATGGCTCATCGAGTGACTAATCGAGTGGCAAAGCAACAGGCAAAGTGAGTTTAACATTGTTTAATGTTGTTTAATGCAATCAGATAGGACTTTTCTGTGTGGATGTATGGGCTGTCAAGGCCAGAAAGTAGTTTTTTGCCACTCAGTAGGCGTTCCTGCATAACTTCCTGGTTTGATGATGATGTCACGCGCATACCCTCTATAGTCATCTTTACATGAAGGTGTTTTAGATGAAAAGGATAATGAAAATAAATAAAGGTGTAGGGTTAGGGTTAGGTTAAGGGTGCGGAAATGCGCACCAGGAGCGCACTCGCCTATTAGTGTGCATTGTACAGTGCAGTCAGTCCTATTAGTGTGCATTGTGCAGTGCAGTCAGTCCTATTAGTGTGCAGTCAGTCCTATTAGTGTGCAGTCAGTCCTATTAGTGTGCATTGTGCAGTGCAGTCAGTCCTATTAGTGTGCAGTCAGTCCTATTAGTGTACATTGTGCAGTGCAGTCAGTCCTATTAGTGTGCAGTCAGTCCTATTAGTGTGCATTGTGCAGTGCAGTCAGTCCTATTAGTGTGCAGTCAGTCCTATTAGTGTGCAGTCAGTCCTATTAGTGTGCAGTCAGTCCTATTAGTGTGCAGTCAGTCCTATTAGTGTGCAGTCAGTCCTATTAGTGTGCATTGTGCAGTGCAGTCAGTCCTATTAGTGTGCAGTCAGTCCTATTAGTGTACATTGTGCAGTGCAGTCAGTCCTATTAGTGTGCAGTCAGTCCTATTAGTGTGCAGTCAGTCCTATTAGTGTACATTGTGCAGTGCAGTCAGTCCTATTAGTGTGCATTGTACAGTGCAGTCAGTCCTATTAGTGTGCATTGCGCAGTGCAGTCAGTCCTATTAGTGTACATTGTGCAGTGCAGTCAGTCCTATTAGTGTGCAGTCAGTCCTATTAGTGTGCAGTCAGTCCTACTAGTGTGCAGTCAGTCCTATTAGTGTGCAGTCAGTCCTACTAGTGTGCAGTCAGTCCTATTAGTGTGCAGTCAGTCCTATTAGTGTGCAGTCAGTCCTATTAGTGTGCAGTCAGTCCTACTAGTGTGCAGTCAGTCCTATTAGTGTGCAGTCAGTCCTACTAGTGTGCAGTCAGTCCTATTAGTGTGCAGTCAGTCCTACTAGTGTGCAGTCAGTCCTATTAGTGTGCAGTCAGTCCTACTAGTGTGCAGTCAGTCCTATTAGTGTGCATTGTGCAGTGCAGTCAGTCCTATTAGTGTGCAGTCAGTCCTATTAGTGTGCAGTCAGTCCTATTAGTGTGCAGTCAGTCCTATTAGTGTGCAGTCAGTCCTATTAGTGTGCAGTCAGTCCTATTAGTGTGCAGTCAGTCCTATTAGTGTGCAGTCAGTCCTATTAGTGTGCATTGTGCAGTGCAGTCAGTCCTATTAGTGTGCATTGTGCAGTGCAGTCAGTCCTACTAGTGTGCAGTCAGTCCTATTAGTGTGCAGTCAGTCCTATTAGTGTGCAGTCAGTCCTATTAGTGTGCAGTCAGTCCTATTAGTGTGCAGTCAGTCCTATTAGTGTGCAGTCAGTCCTATTAGTGTGCAGTCAGTCCTATTAGTGTGCATTGTGCAGTGCAGTCAGTCCTATTAGTGTGCATTGTGCAGTGCAGTCAGTCCTACTAGTGTGCAGTCAGTCCTATTAGTGTGCATTGTGCAGTGCAGTCAGTCCTACTAGTGTGCAGTCAGTCCTATTAGTGTGCAGTCAGTCCTATTAGTGTGCAGTCAGTCCTATTAGTGTGCAGTCAGTCCTATTAGTGTGCAGTCAGTCCTATTAGTGTGCAGTCAGTCCTATTAGTGTACATTGTGCAGTGCAGTCAGTCCTATTAGTGTGCAGTCAGTCCTATTAGTGTACATTGTGCAGTGCAGTCAGTCCTATTAGTGTACATTGTGCAGTGCAGTCAGTCCTATTAGTGTACATTGTGCAGTGCAGTCAGTCCTATTAGTGTGCAGTCAGTCCTATTAGTGTGCAGTCAGTCCTATTAGTGTGCAGTCAGTCCTATTAGTGTGCAGTCAGTCCTATTAGTGTGCAGTCAGTCCTATTAGTGTGCAGTCAGTCCTATTAGTGTGCATTGTGCAGTGCAGTCAGTCCTATTAGTGTGCATTGTGCAGTGCAGTCAGTCCTATTAGTGTGCAGTCAGTCCTATTAGTGTGCAGTCAGTCCTATTAGTGTGCAGTCAGTCCTATTAGTGTGCAGTCAGTCCTATTAGTGTGCAGTCAGTCCTATTAGTGTGCAGTCAGTCCTATTAGTGTGCATTGTGCAGTGCAGTCAGTCCTATTAGTGTGCAGTCAGTCCTATTAGTGTACATTGTGCAGTGCAGTCAGTCCTATTAGTGTGCATTGTACAGTGCAGTCAGTCCTATTAGTGTGCATTGCGCAGTGCAGTCAGTCCTATTAGTGTACATTGTGCAGTGCAGTCAGTCCTATTAGTGTGCAGTCAGTCCTATTAGTGTGCAGTCAGTCCTACTAGTGTGCAGTCAGTCCTATTAGTGTGCAGTCAGTCCTACTAGTGTGCAGTCAGTCCTATTAGTGTGCAGTCAGTCCTATTAGTGTGCAGTCAGTCCTATTAGTGTGCAGTCAGTCCTACTAGTGTGCAGTCAGTCCTATTAGTGTGCAGTCAGTCCTACTAGTGTGCAGTCAGTCCTATTAGTGTGCAGTCAGTCCTACTAGTGTGCAGTCAGTCCTATTAGTGTGCAGTCAGTCCTACTAGTGTGCAGTCAGTCCTATTAGTGTGCATTGTGCAGTGCAGTCAGTCCTATTAGTGTGCAGTCAGTCCTATTAGTGTGCAGTCAGTCCTATTAGTGTGCAGTCAGTCCTATTAGTGTGCAGTCAGTCCTATTAGTGTGCATTGTGCAGTGCAGTCAGTCCTACTAGTGTGCAGTCAGTCCTATTAGTGTGCAGTCAGTCCTATTAGTGTGCAGTCAGTCCTATTAGTGTGCAGTCAGTCCTATTAGTGTGCAGTCAGTCCTATTAGTGTACATTGTGCAGTGCAGTCAGTCCTATTAGTGTGCAGTCAGTCCTATTAGTGTACATTGTGCAGTGCAGTCAGTCCTATTAGTGTACATTGTGCAGTGCAGTCAGTCCTATTAGTGTACATTGTGCAGTGCAGTCAGTCCTATTAGTGTACATTGTGCAGTGCAGTCAGTCCTACTAGTGTGCATTGTGCAGTGCAGTCAGTCCTATTAGTGTACATTGTGCAGTGCAGTCAGTCCTATTAGTGTGCAGTCAGTCCTACTAGTGTGCAGTCAGTCCTATTAGTGTGCATTGTGCAGTGCAGTCAGTCCTACTAGTGTGCAGTCAGTCCTATTAGTGTGCATTGTGCAGTGCAGTCAGTCCTATTAGTGTGCAGTCAGTCCTATTAGTGTGCAGTCAGTCCTATTAGTGTGCAGTCAGTCCTATTAGTGTACAGTCAGTCCTATTAGTGTGCAGTCAGTCCTATTAGTGTGCAGTCAGTCCTATTAGTGTACAGTCAGTCCTACTAGTGTGCAGTCAGTCCTACTAGTGTGCAGTCAGTCCTATTAGTGTGCAGTCAGTCCTATTAGTGTGCAGTCAGTCCTATTAGTGTACATTGTGCAGTGCAGTCAGTCCTACTAGTGTGCAGTCAGTCCTATTTGTGTACAGTCAGTCCTACTAGTGTGCAGTCAGTCCTACTAGTGTGCAGTCAGTCCTATTAGTGTACAGTCAGTCCTACTAGTGTGCAGTCAGTCCTACTAGTGTGCAGTCAGTCCTATTAGTGTGCAGTCAGTCCTATTAGTGTGCAGTCAGTCCTATTAGTGTACATTGTGCAGTGCAGTCAGTCCTACTAGTGTGCAGTCAGTCCTATTAGTGTGCAGTCAGTCCTATTAGTGTACATTGTGCAGTGCAGTCAGTCCTATTAGTGTGCAGTCAGTCCTATTAGTGTGCAGTCAGTCCTATTAGTGTGCAGTCAGTCCTATTAGTGTGCAGTCAGTCCTATTAGTGTGCAGTCAGTCCTATTAGTGTGCAGTCAGTCCTATTAGTGTGCATTGTGCAGTGCAGTCAGTCCTATTAGTGTGCAGTCAGTCCTATTAGTGTGCAGTCAGTCCTATTAGTGTGCAGTCAGTCCTATTAGTGTGCAGTCAGTCCTATTAGTGTGCAGTCAGTCCTATTAGTGTGCAGTCAGTCCTATTAGTGTGCAGTCAGTCCTATTAGTGTACATTGTGCAGTGCAGTCAGTCCTATTAGTGTGCATTGTGCAGTGCAGTCAGTCCTATTAGTGTGCATTGTGCAGTGCAGTCAGTCCTATTAGTGTGCATTGTGCAGTGCAGTCAGTCCTATTAGTGTGCAGTCAGTCCTATTAGTGTGCAGTCAGTCCTATTAGTGTGCAGTCAGTCCTATTAGTGTGCAGTCAGTCCTATTAGTGTGCAGTCAGTCCTATTAGTGTACATTGTACAGTGCAGTCAGTCCTATTAGTGTGCATTGTACAGTGCAGTCAGTCCTATTAGTGTGCATTGTGCAGTGCAGTCAGTCCTATTAGTGTGCATTGTGCAGTGCAGTCAGTCCTATTAGTGTGCATTGTGCAGTGCAGTCAGTCCTATTAGTGTGCATTGTGCAGTGCAGTCAGTCCTATTAGTGTGCAGTCAGTCCTATTAGTGTGCAGTCAGTCCTATTAGTGTGCAGTCAGTCCTATTAGTGTGCAGTCAGTCCTATTAGTGTGCAGTCAGTCCTATTAGTGTACATTGTACAGTGCAGTCAGTCCTATTAGTGTGCATTGTGCAGTGCAGTCAGTCCTATTAGTGTGCAGTCAGTCCTATTAGTGTGCATTGTACAGTGCAGTCAGTCCTATTAGTGTGCATTGTGCAGTGCAGTCAGTCCTATTAGTGTGCAGTCAGTCCTATTAGTGTGCAGTCAGTCCTATTAGTGTGCATTGTGCAGTGCAGTCAGTCCTATTAGTGTGCATTGTGCAGTGCAGTCAGTCCTATTAGTGTGCAGTCAGTCCTACTAGTGTGCATTGTGCAGTGCAGTCAGTCCTATTAGTGTGCATTGTACAGTGCAGTCAGTCCTATTAGTGTGCATTGCGCAGTGCAGTCAGTCCTATTAGTGTACATTGTGCAGTGCAGTCAGTCCTATTAGTGTGCAGTCAGTCCTATTAGTGTGCAGTCAGTCCTACTAGTGTGCAGTCAGTCCTATTAGTGTGCAGTCAGTCCTACTAGTGTGCAGTCAGTCCTATTAGTGTGCAGTCAGTCCTATTAGTGTGCAGTCAGTCCTATTAGTGTGCAGTCAGTCCTACTAGTGTGCAGTCAGTCCTATTAGTGTGCAGTCAGTCCTACTAGTGTGCAGTCAGTCCTATTAGTGTGCAGTCAGTCCTACTAGTGTGCAGTCAGTCCTATTAGTGTGCAGTCAGTCCTACTAGTGTGCAGTCAGTCCTATTAGTGTGCATTGTGCAGTGCAGTCAGTCCTATTAGTGTGCAGTCAGTCCTATTAGTGTGCAGTCAGTCCTATTAGTGTGCAGTCAGTCCTATTAGTGTGCAGTCAGTCCTATTAGTGTGCAGTCAGTCCTATTAGTGTACATTGTGCAGTGCAGTCAGTCCTATTAGTGTGCATTGTGCAGTGCAGTCAGTCCTATTAGTGTGCATTGTGCAGTGCAGTCAGTCCTATTAGTGTGCAGTCAGTCCTATTAGTGTGCAGTCAGTCCTATTAGTGTGCAGTCAGTCCTATTAGTGTGCAGTCAGTCCTATTAGTGTGCATTGTGCAGTGCAGTCAGTCCTATTAGTGTGCAGTCAGTCCTATTAGTGTGCAGTCAGTCCTATTAGTGTGCAGTCAGTCCTATTAGTGTGCAGTCAGTCCTATTAGTGTGCAGTCAGTCCTATTAGTGTGCATTGTGCAGTGCAGTCAGTCCTATTAGTGTGCAGTCAGTCCTATTAGTGTGCATTGTGCAGTGCAGTCAGTCCTATTAGTGTACATTGTGCAGTGCAGTCAGTCCTATTAGTGTGCATTGTGCAGTGCAGTCAGTCCTATTAGTGTGCAGTCAGTCCTATTAGTGTGCAGTCAGTCCTATTAGTGTGCAGTCAGTCCTATTAGTGTGCAGTCAGTCCTATTAGTGTGCATTGTACAGTGCAGTCAGTCCTATTAGTGTACATTGTACAGTGCAGTCAGTCCTATTAGTGTGCATTGTGCAGTGCAGTCAGTCCTATTAGTGTGCAGTCAGTCCTACTAGTGTGCAGTCAGTCCTATTAGTGTGCAGTCAGTCCTATTAGTGTGCAGTCAGTCCTACTAGTGTGCATTGTGCAGTGCAGTCAGTCCTATTAGTGTGCAGTCAGTCCTATTAGTGTGCAGTCAGTCCTACTAGTGTACATTGTGCAGTGCAGTCAGTCCTATTAGTGTGCAGTCAGTCCTATTAGTGTGCATTGTGCAGTGCAGTCAGTCCTATTAGTGTGCAGTCAGTCCTATTAGTGTGCAGTCAGTCCTATTAGTGTGCAGTCAGTCCTATTAGTGTGCAGTCAGTCCTATTAGTGTGCAGTCAGTCCTATTAGTGTGCATTGTGCAGTGCAGTCAGTCCTATTAGTGTGCAGTCAGTCCTATTAGTGTGCAGTCAGTCCTATTAGTGTGCATTGTGCAGTGCAGTCAGTCCTATTAGTGTGCAGTCAGTCCTATTAGTGTGCAGTCAGTCCTATTAGTGTGCAGTCAGTCCTATTAGTGTGCATTGTACAGTGCAGTCAGTCCTATTAGTGTGCAGTCAGTCCTATTAGTGTGCATTGTACAGTGCAGTCATCCTATTAGTGTGCAGTCAGTCCTATTAGTGTGCATTGTGCAGTGCAGTCAGTCCTATTAGTGTGCAGTCAGTCCTATTAGTGTGCATTGTGCAGTGCAGTCAGTCCTATTAGTGTGCAGTCAGTCCTATTAGTGTGCAGTCAGTCCTATTAGTGTGCAGTCAGTCCTATTAGTGTGCATTGTGCAGTGCAGTCAGTCCTATTAGTGTGCAGTCAGTCCTATTAGTGTGCAGTCAGTCCTATTAGTGTGCAGTCAGTCCTATTAGTGTACATTGTGCAGTGCAGTCAGTCCTATTAGTGTGCATTGTGCAGTGCAGTCATCCTATTAGTGTGCAGTCAGTCCTATTAGTGTGCAGTCAGTCCTATTAGTGTACATTGTGCAGTGCAGTCATCCTATTAGTGTGCAGTCAGTCCTATTAGTGTGCAGTCAGTCCTATTAGTGTGCATTGTGCAGTGCAGTCAGTCCTATTAGTGTGCAGTCAGTCCTATTAGTGTGCAGTCAGTCCTATTAGTGTGCAGTCAGTCCTATTAGTGTGCAGTCAGTCCTATTAGTGTGCATTGTGCAGTGCAGTCAGTCCTATTAGTGTGCATTGTGCAGTGCAGTCAGTCCTATTAGTGTGCATTGTGCAGTGCAGTCAGTCCTACTAGTGTGCAGTCAGTCCTATTAGTGTACATTGTACAGTGCAGTCAGTCCTATTAGTGTGCAGTCAGTCCTATTAGTGTGCAGTCAGTCCTATTAGTGTGCAGTCAGTCCTATTAGTGTGCAGTCAGTCCTATTAGTGTGCAGTCAGTCCTATTAGTGTACATTGTGCAGTGCAGTCAGTCCTATTAGTGTGCATTGTACAGTGCAGTCAGTCCTATTAGTGTGCAGTCAGTCCTATTAGTGTGCAGTCAGTCCTATTAGTGTGCAGTCAGTCCTATTAGTGTGCAGTCAGTCCTATTAGTGTGCAGTCAGTCCTATTAGTGTACATTGTGCAGTGCAGTCAGTCCTATTAGTGTGCATTGTGCAGTGCAGTCAGTCCTATTAGTGTGCAGTCAGTCCTATTAGTGTGCAGTCAGTCCTATTAGTGTGCAGTCAGTCCTATTAGTGTGCAGTCAGTCCTATTAGTGTGCAGTCAGTCCTATTAGTGTGCAGTCAGTCCTATTAGTGTGCATTGTGCAGTGCAGTCAGTCCTATTATAGCCTCGGAAACCCAGACCCAGTCCGAGTCCACTTCAATTTGGCATACAGTATTGCAAACATCGCTCACTCTCTGCTGATTTCTGATCGTCTGCACCTTTGTTAAATTGACACACACAAGCACACATGTACACACACTCCTCTCTCTCTCTGTCGCTCTAAGTAATTAGTCTCATGTCGCGCAGCTGCGCATAGTTTCTCCCGGCGGATCCTGCCGGGAGCTGCCTATGCCATAAAAAGCATAGGTGAGTTCCAGGCTAGTCCTATTAGTGTGCAGTCAGTCCTATTAGTGTGCATTGTGCAGTGCAGTCAGTCCTATTAGTGTGCATTGTGCAGTGCAGTCAGTCCTATTAGTGTGCAGTCAGTCCTATTAGTGTGCATTGTGCAGTGCAGTCAGTCCTATTAGTGTGCAGTCAGTCCTATTAGTGTGCAGTCAGTCCTATTAGTGTGCATTGTGCAGTGCAGTCAGTCCTATTAGTGTGCAGTCAGTCCTATTAGTGTACATTGTGCAGTGCACTCAGTGTGCTATTTCCGAACGCGCCCTAAATAAAGGAGTTTTAGATGAAAAGGAGAAGGTTAAAGGTCAAAGGTGAATGACCTGTAGTAGCAGCAGGTGTGGAGGTCTTGGACGATGACACCTCTGTTACGTTTCCTTTCTTCACTGCTGAGGTTTTAACTCTGACTTCTGAGGGAGGAGAAGAAGAAGAAGAAGAAGAAGAAGAAGTGTTTCATGTGTTGATTAAGGTGCAGCCATTATGATTATCATAATGTATTATTATTACATACGTTATGATTATCAATATGGCCATGTACTGTACCGTACCGTACCGTACCGTACCGTACCGTACCGTACCGTACCGTACCGTATTGTGTTACCTTTCTTTGCTACGGCAGAAGTTTTACTTTTGCTTTTGACTCCAGACGTCTTGGTTGCACCTGAAAAAACACATAAAACAAACGACAAACATAAAGTTAAATACTTTTTATTTATTTATTTACTCTTTGACTGCCAACTACGAGATATCTCGTAGATTAAGCGGTTTGGCTGAAAATCTACTTTTAACACTGTCCAGGTTGCTATAGGAAACACCTTGCTCATCCCCACCTACAGGTTGCTATAGAAACACCTTGCTCATCCCCACCCACAGGTTACTATAGGAAACACCTTGCTCATCCCCACCTACAGGTTGCTATAGGAACACCTTGCTCATCCCCACCTACAGGTTACTATAGGAACACCTTGCTCATCCCCACCTACAGGTTGCTTTTTTTTTAACCATCCGGTCGTTGAGATGGACAGACGTGTTTCGTCTCGCTCCTGCGCCAAGTCACAGAATGTTGACAAAAAAGCGTATTTTCTCGCTCATTTTCTTTTTATACTCCTGTGGATTATGGATTTCTACTCCAATTCACCCTGGTTTTACCATCACGTGGATATGAGGAAAATTGATTACGAGAACAACACCAGCGTAAACAACGAAGAACACAGCACGTTTTATCTCCTCGGCAACAACAATGGATCGACCGGTAAACATCTCGGGCACGGCGCGGCTGGAATCCACGCGCTGTTAACCTGCAATCCGGCCAAAAGAAACAAACCCCTGCTTGGCAAGATCGACAGACGCCTGTTCTGTTGTATATTCTTGTTAATGGCAGGAGACATCCAACCCAATCCTGGTCCTGTACTCACTAGACTTCAGGCGAAGAAACAAATTTGCAGCCTGATGAACACGGACGCAAGGACAACAAAAGAGACGGTCACGGCCACACAGCCAACTCAAGGTACGGGCACGGAGCCGCCTTGGGGACCCATCGCAAGGACAACACATGAGACGGTCACGGCCACACAGCCAACTCAAGGTACGGCCACGGAGCCGACTTGGGGACCCAACGCAGATCCTCCAAGGCAATCAAACAAAGGAACGGAGCTGAACGTGAATCTCCCCCCCCCCCCACCCCCACCCCCACCGAGGACGCCCGCTCCCTTCCCCCTATTCAACCCATGGCTACTAACAAAGACAATGGACCTGATCAACTCTTCTCAATTGCTGACATCAACAAATCAATCCTCAACAACAATGGTATTCATCTTTTTCATCTCAATGTAAACAGCCTTTATTCCAAACTGGCCGAAATTTGAGAATTATTCCTTACCGGCAAGGCAAACATTTTGTGTTTTTCTGAGACCAAACTAGATGAATCCATCAGGGACGCTGAGATTGAAATTGAGAACTATTCAGTAGTCAGAAATGATAGAAACCGTAATGGGGGTGGTGTTTGCATGTATATCCACAAAGATACTGAATTCATTACCCGTACTGACTTACAGCATGTTGAAATTGAAACTGTGTGGGTTGAATTAATTTTCAAAAATGCGAAATCAGTACTAGTTGGCACAGTCTACAGACCTCCTGATCAGCAAGGCTTTTATGATATTCTTGAGGGTTGCTTAGCTGAGGAGGAGGTTGCAGAGAAAATCCTGATGGGAGATCTGAATACAGACGTACAGCGTAAAGAGGCGCCTGTTTTCAAATAATTTAGTAGGTTTTGTGATCTGCATAGTATTAGCCAGCTTATTACCCAACCCACTAGAGTGTGTGTTTCTACTCAAACTGTCATTGATCTCATTCTGACCTCGGACAAATCCAGAATCTCCAAGAAAGGTGTTATTGTATGCGGGCTTAGTGATCATTTCATGATATTCTGTACCCGCAAAAAACAAAAACAAAAGTCTGGCTGCCACAAAGCAGTCATATCAAGGGACCTCAAAACCTACTCGTGTGAGTTCTTTAACCAAGAATTGGAGAGTCTGGATTGGTCCGATGAGCTTAACATTTAGCACACTTGTTGAAGAAGCTTGGCTTGGCTTCAAAACCAAATTTACATCAGTACTGAACTACATGGCTCCTCTGAGAACCATCAGGGTCAAAACCCGCTCGGAGCCATGGATGAATTCGGACATAATGACTGCAACGAATGCCAGAGACAAAAAATGCTCTGAATTTCTAAAATGCAAGTCAAAGCTTGCCAAGCGCTTCAACAGGGGTCTCCAAGCTCAGCTGGACAACCTAAAAACCCAACGAAACAGGCTAAGAAATAATGTTACTGCCATGATCAAATCCGCCAAAAGTAACTTTATTAATAATAAAGCTGAGGAAAACAAAAACAATCCTCGAGAGCTCTAATAATAATAATAATAATAGCTTGAATTTATATAGCGCCTTTCATGAACCCAAGGACGCTTTACAAAATTACCAACAACAATCAAAGACTATATGCCATAAGCCTGAGAAAATAAGTGTCTTTTCAAGGCAGCCTTAAAAGAGTCCAGTGTTGGAGCATGGCGAATCTCTATTGGAAGAGAGTTCCACAGGGTGGGGGCTGCCACACTGAACGCTCTGTCCCCGAAGGTTCGCTTGACTGCCTTGGGGACAGAGAGGAGGTCCATGTTTGTGGACCGCAGGTTCCGTGTCACAGGAGGTTTATGGAGGAGGGCTGAGAGGTACTGTGGAGCCAGGGCATTTTGACATTTGTAGGTGAGAAGTAGGAGTTTATAATTGATACGAAACTTGACAGGAAGCCAATGCAGTTGTTTGAGGGTGGGGGTGATGTGCTGCCAAGGCTTGGTGCGGGTGAGAACTCTGGCAGCTGAGTTCTGGACGTACTGCAGCCTGTCCAGGTACTTGTTTGGGACCCCAAACAGGACTCCATTGCAGTAGTCCAGGCGGGAGGTAACAAATGCATGGATGAGGGTCTCGGCCACGGAGTCGGAGAGTGAAGGGCGGAGTCTGGAGATGTTCTTGAGGTGGTAGAATGCTGATTTGGTTATGGATTTGATATGTGACTGGTAGGAGAGGGTTGAATCCAGAATGATGCCCAGGTTGCGGACTTCCAGAGATGGACTTATGGAACTGCCATCAACCTGAAGCAGGAAAGGTCCAATTGTATGGAGCAGTGCCTTGGGAGCCACGACCATGAGCTCTGTCTTTGAACTGTTTAGTTTGAGAAGGTTAGTGGTCATCCAGGATTTTATTTCAGTGAGGCAGTTGACAAGGGTCTGAGGGGGGAGCTGAGCGGAAGGTGAGGTGCTGAGATACAGTTGAGTATCATCAGCATAGCAATGAAAGCTCAGACCATGGTGGCGAATAATCTGACCCAGGGGGAGCATGTAAATGGTGAACAGTAATGGGCCAAGTACGGAACCTTGTGGTACACCGTGGTTGACTGGGGCTGGGTGAGATCTGGAGGAGTTGATGGTGACAAACTGTTGTCTGTTGGAGAGATATGACTGGAACCAGGAGAGAGCTATGTCCGTGAGGCCAAGGCAGGTGGTGAGGCGGTCGAGGAGGATGGAGTGGGAGACTGTATCAAAGGCTGCGGAGAGATCCAAAAGAACCACAATGCTGACGAGGCCAGAATCAGCAGCAATGAGAAGGTCATTGGTGATCTTTAATAGGGCGGTCTCCGTGCTGTGGTGAGTTCTGTAAGCGGATTGGAGTGGTTCATAAAGCCTATGGTTGGACATGTGTTGTTGTATTTGGGCGGCAACTACTCTTTCCAAGATTTTACTCAGGAAAGGAAGGTTGGAAATCGGCCGGTAGTTGCTCAGCTCCTCAGGGTCCAACCCAGGCTTCTTGAGGATCGGGGTAATTGAGGCGATTTTGAGGCTGCAGGGTACTGTGCCAGTTTGCAGTGAGGAGTTGACAATGTCCATGATGAAAGGGCAGAGGGTGGGTAGGCACGTCTTCACTAGTGCTGTGGGCATGGGGTCCAGAGAGCAGGTGGAGGAGTTAGCCTTAATGACCAGCTCAGTGACCCTAGGAGCATCCACAGCAGTGAAGGAAGAGAAGAGGCACGTTGTAATGCAGTCAGCCACTGGGGCAGCGTCCTGCGGCCGGGGTGCATGTGGAGTGGAGGAGGCAGGTGCCACTGGGGCAGCGTCCTGCGGCCGGGGTGCATGTGGAGTGGAGGAGGCAGGGGGGGGCAGCGTCCTGCGGCCGGGGGGCATGTGGAGTGGAGGAGGCAGGTGCCACTGGGGCAGCGTCCTGCGGCCGGGGTGCATGTGGAGTGGAGGAGGCAGGTGCCACTGGGGCAGCGTCCTGCGGCCGGGGTGCATGTGGAGTGGAGGAGGCAGGTGCCACTGGGGCAGCGTCCTGCGGCCGGGGTGCATGTGGAGTGGAGGAGGCAGGTGCCACTGGGGCAGCGTCCTGCGGCCGGGGTGCATGTGGAGTGGAGGAGGCAGGTGCCACGAGCTGTTGATGGATGGAGTCCACTTTAGCTTGGAAGAAGTCCAAGAACCTGGAGCAGAGGTCAGGGGCACCTGAAGAGTCCGGAACACTGAGGGGACGTAGTAGGCGGTTGATGGTGGAGAACAACATTCTAGGGTTGTTCTGCTGAGAGCCAATAAGAGTGGAATAATATTGGGTCTTAGTCCGAGAGAGGGCATCCTTGTAGGCATCTACATGGTCTTTGTAGGCCAGACGATGGACAGTGAGGCCAGTTCGTTTGTAGAGCCTCTCCAGCTGCCGACCAGTGGCCTTCAAGGTGCGGAGTTCAGGAGTGTACCAGGGGGCCGGACGGTTGAAGGAAACGGTCCGGGTAATTAGGGGGGCCAGGAAGTCAAGGCTGAGGGATATGGCAGCGTTGAAGTGAGTTACCAGGCCATCCACCATGGTGTTGGGAGGAGCCGTAGCCATATGAGTGGCTATCTGGGCAGATAGGGCTGGTGTACTCACTCTCTTGATGTTCCGGAAGGTTATTGTACGTCCAGGGTGCTGTTTGGGTATAGAGGCAGGTATTGTGAACACAATGGCACGATGGTCAGAGAAGCCCAGATCCAGGCACTCCAGGTTGGAGGCAGGTGTGCCAGTGGAACAGAAGTCCAATGTGTGGCCTCGGTCGTGGGTGGGGCCCTGTACATGCTGCGTGAAGTTGAAACAGTCCAACAGTGACAGAAACTCTGCCACAAATGGGTTGGCGCTGTTGTCCACGTGTATGTTCATGACGCCAAGCAGGTGTGTAGATGGACACAAGGCACAGACAGGTGTGAGCAACTCTGATAATTCAGACAAAAAGACAGACTGTTTTGTCTTAGGTGGACGGTATATGAGGACAAACTGAATCTGGGAAAACCCAGTGAGTGTGAATCCAACACACTCAAATGAGGTGACAGCAGGCATGCTGACCTCTTTAATTCGGATGTCAGCTCGGTGTATAATAGCCAGTCCACCACCACGCACTAAACACGGCTTGTGCAAGTACACATAGCCTGGGGGCTCTGGAAGCTACTCAACAACCAATTAGGCTATAGTCAGAAACTGAAAACCAGGTTTTCAAACATAAACATTAAAGCGAACAACACTCTCATCACTGACAAGCTTGATGTGGCCAACTACTTGAACATCTTCTTTACAAACATATCAACAACGCTGGTTAACAATCTGCCCTCCCACTCTGGGCTCTTTGGTGTAGAGCACATTAAAACCTCTCCATCAAACAGGGACAGGTCCCCCTAGATTTCAAACTGGCCAAAGTAACCCCCCTGCACAAGAAAGGGAGTAAATTAGACCCCGTCAACTACCGCCCTATTTCTATTCTAAGCTCCATCTCGAGTGATGGAAAAAATAGTCTATGAACAGGTTGAAAAGTATCTTGCC
This sequence comes from Electrona antarctica, assembly GCF_951216825.1. Taxonomy (NCBI): domain Eukaryota; kingdom Metazoa; phylum Chordata; class Actinopteri; order Myctophiformes; family Myctophidae; genus Electrona; species Electrona antarctica. The sequence continues at coordinate 130,608 of NW_027638010.1, read as the reverse complement.
ACTAATAAATTATTGTACGAGTTCCAATCTGGCTTCAGAACATCCCACTCCACTGACACATGCCTTCTCTATTTGAGCGACCACATCAAACAAGAGGTGGACGCTGGCAAATACTGCGACATGGTCATGCTGGACCTCCAAAAGGCTTTTGACACAGTGAACCACTCCATACTGGTTAACAAGCTAAAAGCAATTGGTTTCGATAGCACATCTGCGAGCTGGATGCAATCCTACCTGGAGGGGAGAGAACAGATGGTGGAAGTGAACGGAACACTGTCCCCCCCCCCCCCCCCCTCCCAGTGAGCTGTGGCGTTCCACAAGGAAGCATACTAGGGCCTCTACTGTTCCTGATATATGTTAACGACATGACTTCAGCTTGTGACTGCAACTTGTTCCTGTTCGCAGATGACTCGGCACTGCTGGTCTCGGACAGGGACAAACTGCAGGTTGAAAATGCCCTCAGCTCTGAACTCGGTAGAATCTGCACCTGGCTCGCTGATAACTTTACTTTACACCTGGGAAAAACTGAATCCATTCTCTTTGGATCTAATAGTAATCTCAGCAAGGCAAATGGCTTCTTGGTTAGAGTGGGTGACAATGTTATCACACGTAAAGATGAAATTACCTACCTAGGTTCCATCCTGGAGGCTAATCTTTCCGGTGATAAAATGGCCACCAACGTAATCAAAAAAGTCAACCAAAGAACAAGATTCCTTTACAGGATCTCCTCACTGGTCGACAAAAACACCTTGAAGACCTTAACAGGAGCCCTTGTACAAGGCTTCTTTGACTATGCATGCACCTCCTGGTACCACAGCACCTCAAAGGCTCCAGACCTCCCAAAACAAACTGGTCAGGCTCCTACTTGGCCTCACCCCCCGAAAAAACTTTTATACTTAGTATCGTTATTTAATTATTTACTTTTTTACTTATGTGTATTGTGGAGCATCACCCAACGTAAGTTTTTCACAATGCTGTACCTGTACATCTGTGTGACAATAAACACCTTGAACCTTGAACCTTGAACCCACCTCACCCCTGCCCACTTTGACAGACTGGCATGGCTTAGGGTCGGCGACAGAGTACAGCATCTTGCAATGGGTCTGGTCCACAAGATTCGATACTCCACCAAGATACCCATGTACCTGTGTAGATACTTCCTTAATGTTAACGAAGTCCACACCCACAACACCAGAGGGAGTGCAACGAATCATGTTCAACCCAGATTCGGCACAAACAAGGGACTAAATTCTTTTCGCTCCTATGCCACCAAAATGTGGAACGCCCTACCAACAGTCATTAAGACATGCGAATCCCTTGACTCCTTCAAAACCGCTCTCAAAGGGCACCTACGGATGGCTGCAATTCGAAACTGGCCCCCGTAAAATCTGAATCCTTTTTCCCTCACTGTATATGTTTCTTTTCCCTTTTTACCTCCATTATGATGAATTCCTGTACTGTTCTTTGTCTATATAGAAGTGTCTATTTGTACGTCTCTAAATGTTTTGATGATTTGAACATGGTGGACCCTGTTGTAAACAAGTGTAATGCTTAATTGGGTCGTCCACTCACAGTTAACAGCCTTTGTATTGAGTTTGTGCTTGAAATGTACTGTAATTCTGCAAACTGTTAATAACATTTTCAATCAATCAATCAATGCTATAGGAACACCTTGCTCCTCCCCACCTACAGGTTACTATAGGAACACCTTGCTCATCCCCACCTACAGGTTGCTATAGGAACACCTTGCTCCTCCCCACCTACAGGTTGCTATAGGAACACCTTGCTCATCCCCACCTACAGGTTACTATAGGAACACCTTGCTCATCCCCACCTACAGGTTGCTATAGGAACACCTTGCTCATCCCCACCTACAGGTTGCTATAGAAACACCTTGCTCATCCCCACCTACAGGTTACTATAGGAACACCTTGCTCATCCCCACCTACAGGTTACTATAGGAACACCTTGCTCCTCCCCACCCACAGGTTACTATAGAAACACCTTGCTCCTCCCCACCTACAGGTTGCTATAGGAACACCTTGCTCATCCCCACCTACAGGTTGCTATAGGAACACCTTGCTCCTCCCCACCCACACAAAACACGCGTCAGTCAAAGAAAATACCCTCCTCCCCACCTACAGGTTGCTATAGGAACACCTTGCTCATCCCCACCTACAGGTTACTATAGAAACACCTTGCTCATCCCCACCTACAGGTTGCTATAGGAACACCTTGCTCATCCCCACCTACAGGTTGCTATAGGAACACCTTGCTCCTCCCCACCCACACAAAACACGCGTCAGTCAAAGAAAATACCTTTTTCCACAGACTGTGCTTCAGTCTCTGGTAGAACTGGAGGCTCAGCTTCAGGAGTTGAATCTGAGGCCGGGGTCGCCGGGGTCACCACTGGGGTCACAGGGGTCACCGTTGGGGTCACAGGGGTCACCGCTGGGGTCACAGGGGTCACCGCTGGGGTCACAGGGGTCACCGCTGGGGTCACTGGGGGCGGAGCCTCGGTTTTCTGCAGTGGTTGAGCGTGTTGGACCACCGGTTGAGGTTGTACTGGGGGTTGAACCTGAACTTGGGGCTGATACTGAGGGTACATCTGCTGGGGGTAGACGCTCTGCATGGGGGGGGCAGCGGACGGGTGGGCTGTCAGAACAGGGGCCGATGGAGCTGAAGAAAGAAATCACACTTGTATGAAGTGAGGGGCGCCCACTGTAATTCAATTGGCCACATGGCGTCTACTGGAAATCCCATGAACCCAGAAATGGTGAGTAAAGCTTTATGATAGAAATGTTAGTCAATGTGTGTTAGGGTTAGGGTTAGGGTTAGGGTGAGTAGTCTAAAGCTTTATGATAGAAATGTTAGTCAATGTGTGTTAGGGTTAGGGTTAGGGTTAGGGTGAGTAGTCTAAAGCTTTATGATAGAAATGTTAGTCAATGTGTGTTAGGGTTAGGGTTAGGGTTAGGGTGAGTAGTCTAAAGCTTTATGATAGAAATGTTAGTCAATGTGTGTTAGTCAATGTTATTTTTTTAATGATTCTGAATCCATTCCATGCATTACAATATGCCACTTGCCCAAATGTGCTGACCTCGTCACATGGTGATGACGGCTATGGCTGTTTTTAGCCCAACGAGTGCTAGTTCAGGGTTTAGGAGTTAGGGTTCAGGGTTTAGGGTTTAGGGTTCAGGAGTTAGGGTTCAGGGTTCAGGAGTTAGGGTTCAGGAGTCAGGAGTCAGGGTTCAGGAGTTAGGGTTCAGGGTTCAGGGTTTAGGGTTCAGGAGTTAGGGTTCAGGAGTCAGGGTTCAGGGTTCAGGGTTTATGGTTCAGGAGTTAGGGTTCAGGGTTCAGGAGTTAGGGTTCAGGGTTCAGGGTTTAGGGTTTAGGGTTCAGGAGTTAGGGTTCAGGAGTCAGGGTTCAGGGTGTATGGTTCAGGAGTTAGGGTTCAGGGTTCAGGAGTTAGGGTTCAGGGTTCAGGGTTTATGGTTCAGGAGTTAGGGTTCAGGGTTCAGGGTTTATGGTTCAGAAGTTAGGGTTAAGGGTTCAGGAGTTAGGAGTTAGGGTTCAGGGTTCAGGGTTCAGGAGTTAGAGTTCAGGGTTCAGGGTTTATGGTTCAGGGTTTATGGTTCAGGAGTTAGAGTTCAGGGTTCAGGAGTTAGGGTTCAGGAGTCAGGGTTCAGGGTTTATGGTTCAGGAGTTAGAGTTCAGGGTTCAGGAGTCAGGGTTCAGGGTTCAGGGTTCCGTACCTGTCATGGTTGGTGGAGGATAAGGATTGTCTGTGACCACGTGATGCACTGGAAGATAAAATTATTTATAGATTACACTGGCCAAGGAATGCAGTGAAACACCGATATGCAATATGCACACTAAGCCATAGACACATCCATCCATCCATCCATCCATCCATCCATCCATCCATCCATCCATCCATCCATCCATCCATCCACACTAAGCCATAGACACATCCATCCATCCATCCATCCATCCATCCATCCATCCATCCATCCACACTAAGCCATCCATCCATCCATCCATCCATCCATCCATCCATCCATCCATCCATCCATCCATCCATCCATCCATCCACACTAAGCCATAGACACATCCATCCATCCATCCATCCATCCATCCATCCATCCATCCATCCATCCACACTAAGCCATAGACACATAAAAGACTGAACTTGACAGAAAGCAGAACACGGGTGTAATTAACAAATTAACATTTAAAACCGCTGACCCTAACCTACAGGCATGAAACAGCCCAGGGTTAAACCGCTGACCCTAACCTACAGGCATGAAACAGCCTGGGGTTAAACCGCTGACCCTAACCTACAGGCATGAAACAGCCTGGGGTTAAACCGCTGACCCTAACCTACAGGCATGAAACAGCCTGGGGTTAAACCGCTGACCCTAACCTACAGGCATGAAACAGCCCGGGGTTAAACCGCTGACCCTAACATACAGGCATGAAACAGCCCAGGGTTAAACCGCTGACCCTAACCTACAGGCATGAAACAGCCCAGGGTTAAACCGCTGACCCTAACCTACAGGCATGAAACAGCCTGGGGTTAAACCGCTGACCCTAACATACAGGCATGAAACAGCCCAGGGTTAAACCGCTGACCCTAACCTACAGGCATGAAACAGCCTGGGGTTAAACCGCTGACCCTAACCTACAGGCATGAAACAGCCCAGGGTTAAACCGCTGACCCTAACCTACAGGCATGAAACAGCCCAGGGTTAAACCGCTGACCCTAACCTACAGGCATGAAACAGCCTGGGGTTAAACCGCTGACCCTAACCTACAGGCATGAAACAGCCCAGGGTTAAACCGCTGACCCTAACCTACAGGCATGAAACAGCCCAGGGTTAAACCGCTGACCCTAACCTACAGGCATGAAACAGCCCGGGGTTAAACCGCTGACCCTAACCTACAGGCATGAAACAGCCCGGGGTTAAACCGCTGACCCTAACCTACAGGCATGAAACAGCCTGGGGTTAAACCGCTGACCCTAACCTACAGGCATGAAACAGCCCGGGGTTAAACCGCTGACCCTAACCTACAGGCATGAAACAGCCCAGGGTTAAACCGCTGACCCTAACCTACAGGCATGAAACAGCCCAGGGTTAAACCGCTGACCCTAACCTACAGGCATGAAACAGCCTGGGGTTAAACCGCTGACCCTAACCTACAGGCATGAAACAGCCTGGGGTTAAACCGCTGACCCTAACCTACAGGCATGAAACAGCCCGGGGTTAAACCGCTGACCCTAACATACAGGCATGAAACAGCCCAGGGTTAAACCGCTGACCCTAACCTACAGGCATGAAACAGCCCAGGGTTAAACCGCTGACCCTAACCTACAGGCATGAAACAGCCTGGGGTTAAACCGCTGACCCTAACATACAGGCATGAAACAGCCCAGGGTTAAACCGCTGACCCTAACCTACAGGCATGAAACAGCCTGGGGTTAAACCGCTGACCCTAACCTACAGGCATGAAACAGCCCAGGGTTAAACCGCTGACCCTAACCTACAGGCATGAAACAGCCCAGGGTTAAACCGCTGACCCTAACCTACAGGCATGAAACAGCCTGGGGTTAAACCGCTGACCCTAACCTACAGGCATGAAACAGCCCAGGGTTAAACCGCTGACCCTAACCTACAGGCATGAAACAGCCCAGGGTTAAACCGCTGACCCTAACCTACAGGCATGAAACAGCCCGGGGTTAAACCGCTGACCCTAACCTACAGGCATGAAACAGCCCGGGGTTAAACCGCTGACCCTAACCTACAGGCATGAAACAGCCTGGGGTTAAACCGCTGACCCTAACCTACAGGCATGAAACAGCCCGGGGTTAAACCGCTGACCCTAACCTACAGGCATGAAACAGCCCAGGGTTAAACCGCTGACCCTAACCTACAGGCATGAAACAGCCTGGGGTTAAACCGCTGACCCTAACCTACAGGCATGAAACAGCCTGGGGTTAAACCGCTGACCCTAACCTACAGGCATGAAACAGCCTGGGGTTAAACCGCTGACCCTAACCTACAGGCATGAAACAGCCCAGGGTTAAACCGCTGACCCTAACCTACAGGCATGAAACAGCCCGGGGTTAAACCGCTGACCCTAACCTACAGGCATGAAACAGCCCAGGGTTAAACCGCTGACCCTAACCTACAGGCATGAAACAGCCTGGGGTTAAACCGCTGACCCTAACCTACAGGCATGAAACAGCCCAGGGTTAAACCGCTGACCCTAACCTACAGGCATGAAACAGCCCGGGGTTAAACCGCTGACCCTAACCTACAGGCATGAAACAGCCTGGGGTTAAACCGCTGACCCTAACCTACAGGCATGAAACAGCCCAGGGTTAAACCGCTGACCCTAACCTACAGGCATGAAACAGCCTGGGGTTAAACCGCTGACCCTAACCTACAGGCATGAAACAGCCCGGGGTTAAACCGCTGACCCTAACCTACAGGCATGAAACAGCCCAGGGTTAAACCGCTGACCCTAACCTACAGGCATGAAACAGCCTGGGGTTAAACCGCTGACCCTAACCTACAGGCATGAAACAGCCTGGGGTTAAACCGCTGACCCTAACCTACAGGCATGAAACAGCCCAGGGTTAAACCGCTGACCCTAACCTACAGGCATGAAACAGCCCAGGGTTAAACCGCTGACCCTAACCTACAGGCATGAAACAGCCCAGGGTTAAACCGCTGACCCTAACCTACAGGCATGAAACAGCCCAGGGTTAAACCGCTGACCCTAACCTACAGGCATGAAACAGCCTGGGGTTAAACCGCTGACCCTAACCTACAGGCATGAAACAGCCCAGGGTTAAACCGCTGACCCTAACCTACAGGCATGAAACAGCCTGGGGTTAAACCGCTGACCCTAACCTACAGGCATGAAACAGCCTGGGGTTAAACCGCTGACCCTAACCTACAGGCATGAAACAGCCTGGGGTTAAACCGCTGACCCTAACCTACAGGCATGAAACAGCCTGGGGTTAAACCGCTGACCCTAACCTACAGGCATGAAACAGCCTGGGGTTAAACCGCTGACCCTAACCTACAGGCATGAAACAGCCCAGGGTTAAACCGCTGACCCTAACCTACAGGCATGAAACAGCCTGGGGTTAAACCGCTGACCCTAACCTACAGGCATGAAACAGCCTGGGGTTAAACCGCTGACCCTAACCTACAGGCATGAAACAGCCCAGGGTTAAACCGCTGACCCTAACCTACAGGCATGAAACAGCCCAGGGTTAAACCGCTGACCCTAACCTACAGGCATGAAACAGCCTGGGGTTAAACCGCTGACCCTAACCTACAGGCATGAAACAGCCCAGGGTTAAACCGCTGACCCTAACCTACAGGCATGAAACAGCCCAGGGTTAAACCGCTGACCCTAACCTACAGGCATGAAACAGCCCAGGGTTAAACCGCTGACCCTAACCTACAGGCATGAAACAGCCTGGGGTTAAACCGCTGACCCTAACCTACAGGCATGAAACAGCCTGGGGTTAAACCGCTGACCCTAACCTACAGGCATGAAACAGCCTGGGGTTAAACCGCTGACCCTAACCTACAGGCATGAAACAGCCCAGGGTTAAACCGCTGACCCTAACCTACAGGCATGAAACAGCCCAGGGTTAAACCGCTGACCCTAACCTACAGGCATGAAACAGCCCAGGGTTAAACCGCTGACCCTAACCTACAGGCATGAAACAGCCTGGGGTTAAACCGCTGACCCTAACCTACAGGCATGAAACAGCCCAGGGTTAAACCGCTGACCCTAACCTACAGGCATGAAACAGCCCAGGGTTAAACCGCTGACCCTAACCTACAGGCATGAAACAGCCTGGGGTTAAACCGCTGACCCTAACCTACAGGCATGAAACAGCCCGGGGTTAAACCGCTGACCCTAACCTACAGGCATGAAACAGCCTGGGGTTAAACCGCTGACCCTAACCTACAGGCATGAAACAGCCTGGGGTTAAACCGCTGACCCTAACCTACAGGCATGAAACAGCCCAGGGTTAAACCGCTGACCCTAACCTACAGGCATGAAACAGCCCAGGGTTAAACCGCTGACCCTAACCTACAGGCATGAAACAGCCTGGGGTTAAACCGCTGACCCTAACCTACAGGCATGAAACAGCCTGGGGTTAAACCGCTGACCCTAACCTACAGGCATGAAACAGCCTGGGGTTAAACCGCTGACCCTAACCTACAGGCATGAAACAGCCTGGGGTTAAACCGCTGACCCTAACCTACAGGCATGAAACAGCCTGGGGTTAAACCGCTGACCCTAACCTACAGGCATGAAACAGCCCAGGGTTAAACCGCTGACCCTAACCTACAGGCATGAAACAGCCTGGGGTTAAACCGCTGACCCTAACCTACAGGCATGAAACAGCCTGGGGTTAAACCGCTGACCCTAACCTACAGGCATGAAACAGCCTGGGGTTAAACCGCTGACCCTAACCTACAGGCATGAAACAGCCCAGGGTTAAACCGCTGACCCTAACCTACAGGCATGAAACAGCCCAGGGTTAAACCGCTGACCCTAACCTACAGGCATGAAACAGCCTGGGGTTAAACCGCTGACCCTAACCTACAGGCATGAAACAGCCCAGGGTTAAACCGCTGACCCTAACCTACAGGCATGAAACAGCCCAGGGTTAAACCGCTGACCCTAACCTACAGGCATGAAACAGCCCAGGGTTAAACCGCTGACCCTAACCTACAGGCATGAAACAGCCTGGGGTTAAACCGCTGACCCTAACCTACAGGCATGAAACAGCCCAGGGTTAAACCGCTGACCCTAACCTACAGGCATGAAACAGCCCAGGGTTAAACCGCTGACCCTAACCTACAGGCATGAAACAGCCTGGGGTTAAACCGCTGACCCTAACCTACAGGCATGAAACAGCCTGGGGTTAAACCGCTGACCCTAACCTACAGGCATGAAACAGCCCAGGGTTAAACCGCTGACCCTAACCTACAGGCATGAAACAGCCCAGGGTTAAACCGCTGACCCTAACCTACAGGCATGAAACAGCCTGGGGTTAAACCGCTGACCCTAACCTACAGGCATGAAACAGCCCAGGGTTAAACCGCTGACCCTAACCTACAGGCATGAAACAGCCCAGGGTTAAACCGCTGACCCTAACCTACAGGCATGAAACAGCCCAGGGTTAAACCGCTGACCCTAACCTACAGGCATGAAACAGCCTGGGGTTAAACCGCTGACCCTAACCTACAGGCATGAAACAGCCTGGGGTGAAAAAGGTGGCAATGCTTCTTCTTCTTATTATTATTTTGAAGACCAGGTTTTCCTCAGAATATGTATGACCCTTATTTACTATGCTACTATACCTTATTTACTATGCTACTATACCTTATTTACTATGCTACTATACCTTATTTACTATGCTACTATACCTTATTTACTATGCTACTATACCTTAGCAGTCCACTAGGACTAGTTCTCAAATGTTTTATTTGCAAGGACCACCTTAACTTAACAAGGACCACCTTAACTTAACAAGGACCACCTTAACTTTACAGACCTGTTATGGTCGTTCAGGGCTAGCTCTTTGTGTTTCTGGTAATATTATTGCCTAATCATTTTGTATGTTCGTGGAAAAAATGTCCCCCTGCCTCCACCCATCTCCACTCACCTCCGCTCACCTTCAGACACACCATGGCCCCCTGCCTCCACCCATCTCCACTCACCTCCGCCCACCTTCAGACACACCATGGCCCCCTGCCTCCACCCATCTCCACTCACCTCCGCCCACCTTCAGACACACCATGGCCCCCTGCCTCCACCCATCTCCACTCACCTCCGCCCACCTTCAGACACACCATGGCCCCCTGCCTCCACCCATCTCCACTCACCTCCGCCCACCTTCAGACACACCATGGCCCCCTGCCTCCACCCATCTCCACTCACCTCCGCCCACCTTCAGACACACCATGGCCCCCTGCCTCCACCCATCTCCACTCACCTCCGCCCACCTTCAGACACACCATGGCCCCCTGCCTCCACCCATCTCCACTCACCTCCGCCCACCTTCAGACACACCATGGCCCTCGCGTGAGGAGGCTGTCTTGAAAGCTTCATTCTTTTCACAGCCACTTTGTGCAGAGCGAGAGTTTGAGCAAGCCCCCCCTCACCCACCACAGCAAGCCCCCCCTCACCCACCTCACCCACCACAGCAAAGAAATGTTTTGTGATTGTAGATCAGTAGGAGAATCAGAGCGGTATTGCAGTCACTGTACCGTTAACTGTGACCAATCAGAACAGAGCTCTCTGTCTACTGACCCATCTTCCTTCCTACTCTCACCCAAGGACTGTCTAAAGAGGACGAGACGCGAAGACCGTACGGGCGATGCCATGTTGCTTATGGTGCTCCATGGAAGGAAAGAAACATGCGCAGTGGGCTATATGCAGCCAACACTTCCGCGTTCAGCTTCCTTGGTCTCAACTGCGCATGTTTCTTTCCTTCCATGGAGCACCATAAGCAACATGGCGTCGCCCGTACGGTCTTCGCGTCTCGTCCTCTTTAGACAGTCCTTGCTCTCACCCAAGGAAGCTCTGAGAAGGAACGGAAGTAGTCACGTGACTGGGCTGCGCCATGACACTTTCATGGACACTTTCATGGGAGCCAAACTACCCGGAAGTTTGGCAGAATGCACTGGAGTCAATGAGAGCTCAGTGACCAGCTCATGAACATTATTTATGAACAATTGAGACCTTTTGTAAAGTAATCACTTCTGGAAAAGAACAGAAGACATGTAACACATTATTGTCTGCTGTTGTTATTCGATGTGTACACTGTGTAATTTGTATAGAGGTATGGTATCTAAAGAGCACAAAGTACCTTTCTGAACGCACCAAGTATCGCGAGACTTCCCACCGGTTCCTGTCTGGCAGCCAAATCTCGCGATACTTCGGAGCCAGAAACGATACCTGCTGCTGTTTAGATCCTCAGATAAAATTATATACTGTGCACTCTGTGCACATCGAAAAGTAAGCGATTAGAAAACAACCTGTGATATGTCTTCTGTTATTTTCCAGAAGTGATTACTTTACAAAACGTCTCAATTGTTCATAAATAATGTTTGTTATGAGCTGGTCCAGCCGGCTCCATTCACTGCCATGTATTCAATGCACTTCCGGTGTGAGTTTGGCTCCCATGAAAGTGTCCATGAAAGTGTCATGGCGCAGCCCAGTCACGTGACCACTTCCCTTTCTTCTCAGAGCTTCCTTGCTCTCACCTAGGGGTCATCATAGACATATATAAAGGGTAGATGGATGGGATGTGTAGTTTTATGTACTCTACCAGCCCATAGACATATAAAGGCTAGATGGCCCAGTGCACTGTGGGATGTGTAGTTCTATGTACTCTACCAGCCCATAGACATATAAAGGCTAGATGGCTCAAGGCAGAGTCTCTGACATAGTTCACCCGGCGGCCATCTTGCTTTGGGGCTACAGTACAGTATGTTATATGGTAGCTCAAACAAAAACAGTCATAACTCGCTCAAATCTTGACGCTTATCTGCTTAATTTTGTTTTTTATCGTATAAAAGCATGTAATTATGCGGACGTCTCTGACGTTTATAACAAACCAAACCGTTTGAAAATCGTTTGAAAATTGAGTAAGTTATGGTTATTTAAAAAGTACATGCCCCATAGACACAATGTTATGCTGCCCCGAGGTAAGATGGCCACCACGTAGCAACGTCGCTCTCCATTGGCCAGAGCGCGGGTGAGCCATCTAGCCTTTCTATAACGTCGCTCTCCATTGGCCAGCAGCACGGGTGAGCCATCTAGCCTTTCTATAACGTCGCTCTCCATTGGCCAGCAGCGCGGGTGAGCCATCTATAGCTTTCTTATCTATGGGGGTTATGACCTATATGACCTATGACCTATGGTCATGCAGTGTGGGTCATTATGAAGAATACCATCTGGGGTTAATAATAAATATGTAAATATGATCATAACAAATTATGTAAATATTGTTGTACTCACCGTACCAGCCGGGGGGAGATGGGCAGTAGACTGGTGCTGGTCGGCACGGGCCAACTGTCAATCAATCAATCAATCAATCAATCAATCAATCAATCAATCAATCTTTTAGATTTTTGGCACGCACGCACGCACGCACGCACGCACACGCACACACGCACACACACACACACACACACACACACACACACACACACACACACACACACACACATTTTGTGTAGCTGACCACAATCAAAGGTTGTACCTTCTTGTCCAGGTTGTGGGTCTGTTTGCTTTGATGCTGCTTCTGTAAAAGATATAAATCACTTTATAATTAGGTAATGAAATAATAATATTCAGCCATGTGTGTGTGTGTGTGTGTGTGTGTGTGTGTGTGTGTGTGTGTGTGTGTGTGTGTGTGTGTGTGTGTGTGTGTGTGTGTGTGTGTGTGTGTGTGTGTGTGTGTTTACATGGCTGTTGGCATGTTGGATACGGCATAACATCCAAGAAGCACAGCCAATCAGGTGCTCTGAGGCTTTTATTAGACAGATTGATATGAGCCAATCAGGTGCTGGATTCAGTGACTGACCAATCAGAATCAGAAGGATTGAACCAAGCCATGACATAATTTATTTGCTTACCTTTAGAGGCCTTGACTTCCTTCTTAGCTGTTTCATGTGAAAGAAAAGGCATTTTATTAAGCTAGGGTTAGGTTAGGGTTACCCTAACCCTAATGGTGCATTTATATAGCGCCTTTATCCAAGGCGCTTTACATAGATGGTGCATTACATTCACCCATTCACACACACATTCACACACCTTTACATAGATTGTGCATTACATTCACCCATTCACTCACACATTCACACACCTTTACATAGATTGTGCATTACATTCACCCATTCACTCACACATTCATACACCGATTGCGGCGGAAGCCATGCAAGGTACCAACCAGCACATCGGGAGCAATTTGGGGTTCAGTGTCTTGCCCAAGGACACTTCGACATGTAGACAGGAGGAGCCGGGATTCGAACCGCCGACCCAGGGATCATTGGACGACCTGCTCTACCTCCTGAGCCACAGTCGCACCACAGTCGATCCTTCACTTCAACATGTTAAACATGTTAACATGTCAACATGTCAACATGTCAACATGTTTAACATGTCAACATCATGTCAACATGTTTAACATGTTAAACATGTTGACTTGAAAGCAGGAAACTGATCAGAATTGTTCAGTAAATGTGATTTGTTTGTGAATGAAAGTTTTGCTTACCTTTTGTAGAGGTTTTGGCCTTCACTTCCTTCTTGGGTTTTTCATTGAAAAAGACTAGAGAAGAAAACATTTAGGTTGGAAATAATAATAACCAAACAACAACAACAACAACAACAACAATAATAATAATAATAATAATAATAATAATAATAATAATAATAATAATAATAATAATAACAACAGGTTAGGTTGAAAATAATAATAATAATCAGTTGTCTCTGTGAGAGCCTTGTCTCTCAGTGTCACTGCTTCTCTGTGTGACATTAAGCAATGTGGCTTTACCGTGATTATCATAATATTACAGTGGAGAGTGGCTTTACCGTGATTATCATAATATTACAGTGGAGAGTGGCTTTACCGTGATTATCATAATATTACAGTGGAGAGTGGCTTTACCGCCGAGACGCACAGCTGATGTCTGCATTTTGATTAGTGTTCTGTCAATCATAGATCATTTTGATTAGTGTGCTGTCAATCATAGATCATTTTGATTAGTGTGCTGTCAATCATAGATCATTTTGATTAGTGTGCTGTCAATCATAGATCATTTTGATTAGTGTGCTGTCAATCATAGATCATTTTGATTAGTGTGCTGTCAATCATACTAGTTAGAGCATACCTATTTACACGCACCTCGACAGTGGGTGCAGGGCCAATAAGGCACCTCGACAGTGGGTGCAGGGCCAATAAGGCACCTCGACAGTGGGTGCAGGGCCAATAAGGAAATCATGGAAGGAGGTAGGGCCATAATTTTGGTAAAGAATTACTTTATTGAATAAACAAACGACAACGTTTCGATCTTGATAGATCTTCGTCAGTAGGTCAGATACTGACCTGACGAAGATCTATCAAGATCCAACCCTAACCCATAGTCATTCTTTACCAAAATAATTAGGGATGTCCCGATACACTTTTTTCGTTCCCGATCCGATCCCCGATGCCACAGTTTCTGTGTTAGCCGATACCGATACCGAATACCGATACCAGTGTTGTGATCTTGTGTTGTGTTTATAGCTATCTAGCTATACTGTATATCTCGTGTTGTGTTTATAGCAGACTCCTCACTCAAATGTGCACTTGTAGTTTGGGCAACTCCAAAGCAAACTCCACTTGGACATTTTATTTACCTGCCATTAGTGTCAACCCCTTACCCCTGTGTCGGATCGGTGGTTAGACTGGCATATTCGCCGATACCGATATGACCCCATATGACAAATAAGGGCCGATACCGATACTTTTCCGATACCGATACAGTATCGGGACATCTCTAAAAAGAATGGTGTGCCCTACCTCCTTCCATAACCCTAACCCTACCTCCTAATCACATAGTTTTGTCAGAACAACAATAATACATTAATTGAAAATGTAAAAAGAAAAACACATTATATAAATTATACATGAAACATAGAACAAAGGAGGCAGAAAGAAGATTTTATTTTTGTTTTGTTTTTGGGTTTTGTTTTTGCTTTTTTCTCTCCTCTGTTTGTCTCTCTGTTAGTTTTATGTCCCACATGACATAATATAACATTAATAACACATGAACATATTAAACATAAACATAATAATAATATAACATGATTCAACATTAACATAAAGCTACTATACCCTCTGCTCCAGATTCCTTCTCCTCTGTTTGCTTTGCTGCTGCTGTTGAGAGGGTTAGAGATATTATTATAATCACAATTATACTTAAGCAATATTACACGAGAGGGTGTGGGTTAACGTGATTATTGCCACGACAGGGATGCGGTGAGGAACGAGACGAAGTCGAGTTCCGCAAGCATCATCGAAGTGGCAATAATCACGTTAACCCACACCCTCGAGTGTAATATTGCAATTATACAACAGTTACCCTTAAAACTAAGAAAATCGCTGAAAGAATATATTTTTTTAATGACAGATGTAGTCACTACGACCACAAATGTCCCAAGAAACTAGCTAGCCTAGCCACAGAGTTTGCTAGCGCTCTGGGAAAACAGCAGCTGAATTCTTTGTTTTGATTAGGTGGTGAATGGTGCTGGCTTAACCCACGGCTAGAAGGCTGTTTCAACCAATCAGATTGCTTCCTCGAAACGACCTGTGGTATAATATCCAGTATACACTATAATACTATACACTACTATACTATACACTATTATACTATACCGTATACACTATAATATGTGTTATTGTCTCCACCAGGCCGAAGGCATGGGGAGAGAGTATGTTTTGCACTCCGTCCGTGTGTGTGTGTGTGTGTGTGTGTGTGTGTGTGTGTGTGTGTGTCCGTCCGTCCGTCTGTTACCAGCTAATCTCCGGCACCGTTAACCTGGTCGATGCCAAATTTCTCACACACACTCCCTGGATGCCAACGATGAACCTCTGCCCAAAATTTTCCAGAACGGCCTGTTATAGCGCCACCAGGAGGCCGACTTTTGATTTTTTTTTTTTTTTATATTACTCCTCCAGATTCTGTCCAAACAAATCGCAAATCGTTACACACTATCTCTATAATCATGTGTTCAAGACGGATCTGTCCGATATTTCATATTCCATCCTAATTGGCTAACATTGGCTTTCAAATTTTGCAGGATTGGCCCGTTTTGAACAAAAAACCCTCAAATCATGAACGCAGCATGCAATTTACGTGAAATCTTTCACAGACTTTCCTACTAGGCTGAGGAACATATCCCTCTCTTTTCACATTGGCCTGTTATAGCGCCACCAACAGGTGGATTTTTGCAAAACACATTTTGGAACAAAATGCCTCAAATCATCCAATTGCCATGCGTAAGAGAAATTTTCACATTGGCCTATTATAGCGCCACCAGGAGGCCACAACCTGACCTGCCCTGGTGGAGACCTGTGCCCCGAGGGGCACTTTATCTAGTTATATGTGTAATTATGTCAATAAAAAGAGGGAGTTACCTTTTTTAGCAAGCTTGGCTCTCACTGTGTTAAGAGGAAGAGGAAGGAAAAGAGAATATAGTCAAACAAATCAAATGTTGCATTTAGTGCTTTTATCCAAAGCCCCCCCCCCCCACTCACTCACTCACTCACTCACTCACTCACTCTCTGAATCAATAAATTAATCAATAACTGTATTGATTTGATGGTAAATGAATTGATTACCTCTGATGATAACGTTGTATTGATTTGACCTCTGATTATAACATTGTATTGATTTGACCTCTGACCTCTGATGATAACATTGTATTGATTTGACCTCTGACCTCTGATAACATTGTATTGATTTGACCTCTGACCTCTGATATCATTGTATTGATTTGACCTTTAACCTCTGATGATAACATTGTATTGATTTGACCTCTGACCTCTGCTGATAACAGGAACTCTCTTGTTGACTCTGTTGTCCTGTAGCTCTGCAAGTCTGGGAAGAACTGGATAGGGATTAGATATTATTATATAATATAATACATTATATATACATGACATAGTTATTATTACTGGAAGAACTGGGTAGGGATTAGTTAGAACTGGTTAGAACTGGTTAGAACTGGTTAGAACTGGATAGGGGTTAGTTAGAACTGGTTAGAACTGGGTAGGGATTAGTTAGAACTGGTTAGAACTGGTTAGAACTGGGTAACGATTAGTTAGAACTGGTTAGAACTGGTTAGAACTGGATAGGGATTAGTTAGAACTGGTTAGAACTGGTTAGAACTGGTAGGGATTAGTTAAAACTCGTTAGAACTGGTTAGAACTGGGTAGGGATTAGTTAGAACTGGTTAGAACTGGTTAGAACTGGGTAGGGATTAGATATTATTATATAATATAATACATTATATATACATTACATAGTTATTATTACTGGAAGAACTGGGTAGGGATTAGTTAGAACTGGTTAGAACTGGTTAGAACTAGTTAGAACTGGATAGGGATTAGTTAGAACTGGTTAGAACTGGGTAGGGATTAGTTAGAACTGGTTAGGGATTAGACTGGGGTTAGGGTTAGACTGACTGGATAGCAAGAAAACGGTTTTATTACAAATATAACATAATTAATAATATATAATCATAGTTATTATTACAACAATAACACATATATAACACAACAAATCTACATTCTAATGTTTCACCTTTTCTTTTGGGTTTGTCAGCTGGGGCTTTTTTAGCTGCTTCTGAAAACAAACAAACGTAACGAGAAAACACAACAAACTTTAATCTGGGTTTATTGGGTTAGAGTTAATTTATTTTAATATTATTAATGTATAATTTATAGCAAACCTTTAGTTTCCAGTTCCACAGGCTCTGGAGCCTTGGAGGGACAGGAGCACACTGAGAACACCATGTTATATTAATAATAATAATAATAATAATAATAATAATAATAATAGCAGCTCTGAAGACATGGAGGGACAGTAGCATGCTGAACACACCACATATTATATTATAAATAATAAAAGTTATTAATAAAGAATTCGTATTAAAATATGATGTTACCATAACAACAGCAATCTGTCTATGAATGTGTGAAATATCTGTACTTGCATACCAGCTGCATACTATCTGCATATCATCTGCATACCACTGCATCATACTATCGGCATATCATCTGCATACTATCTGCATATAATCTGCATATCATCTGCATAGCATTTGCATACCATCTACATATAATCTGTCAGGGTCACAGCGTGACCTTTGAACCCTGACGACCCCTGGCAGGGTCACAGCGTGACCTTTGCCCTCACTGACCTGGAGGCTCTGGAACGACCGCCTGTCCATCAGGAAGCTCCGCCTCTTTGCTTGGCCCCTCCCCCTCCATGGGAGCAGCAGGTTGACTGACAGCTGAAGATGAATACATTTACTTTACACACTGTAACCCCTAACTCTGAATAATTAATACACTATTATTACGTTATGTATCATAAACACAGCATTGAGTATATATATATATATATATATATAGTGATATTTATTGATATATTTACCAGAGATGTGTTCTGCTTCACGGTCTTCAGTCTGATCACTATCTGCCTCCCCAACATCTTCATCATCATCATCTTCCTCGTGTGTGTCAGCCTCAGACTTTGGCTCCTCTTCCTTCATCAGTTCAGCTGCAAAGATGGCTTTGAACACAAAGCAGTTATTAACCCTAAACCCTAAACCCTAAACCCTATAACCCTAAACCCTAACACACAGCAGTTATTAACCCTAACCCTGAACCCTAAACCCTATCATTATGATAGCCCTAACCCTAAACCCTAAACCCTATCATTATGATAGACCTAACCCTGAACCCTAAACCCTATCATTATGATAGACCTAACCCTGAACCCTAAACCCTAAACCCTATCATTATGATAGACCTAACCCTGAACCCTAAACCCTAAACCCTATCATTATGATAGACCTAACCCTGAACCCTAAACCCTAAACCCTGAACCCTGAACCCTAAACCCTATCATTATGATAGACCTAACCCTGAACCCTAAACCCTAAACCCTAAACCCTAAACCCTAAACCCTATCATTATGATAGACCTAACCCTGAACCCTAAACCCTAAACCCTGGACCAACCCTGAACCCTAAACCCTATCATTATGATAGCCCTAACCCTAAACCCTAAACCCTATCATTATGATAGACCTAACCCTGAACCCTAAACCCTAAACCCTATCATTATGATAGACCTAACCCTGAACCCTAAACCCTAAACCCTATCATTATGATAGACCTAACCCTGAACCCTAAACCCTAAACCCTGGACACTAAACCCTAAACCCTATCATTATGATAGACCTAACCCTGAACCCTAAACCCTAAACCCTAAACCCTATCATTATGATAGACCTAACCCTGAACCCTAAACCCTAAACCCTAAACCCTATCATTATGATAGACCTAACCCTAAACCCTAAACCCTAAACCCTATCATTATGATAGCCCTAACCCTGAACCCTAAACCCTAAACCCTATCATTTTGATAGACCTAACCTTGTTAGCCAACCTACTAACTGAAGCTGAACGGTAAGTAAATGATAGGGAAATAATGATATAAATTATATTTAATATACCTGATAACAAGAGGTCATCCATGTCATCAGTGTGATCTTCATCATCATCATCATCATCATCCTCGTCAGTGGTTGTCGTGGAAACAGAGTCTGCTGTGACTCCTAACTCATCATCCAATGAGCTGCTGTCTTCATCTTCATCCTCTTCTTCATCCTCATCTTCATCAGCGAGGACTCCGCTGTCCTCACTGTCTAAACGCGTTGTCTCTTTAAGGTCCTCATCATCAAATGTATACGCTAAAAGTTCTTCATCAGTTAGGTCTTTAAAAAGCTCTTCATCGCTTAAGGCTTTGAGAAGATCCTCACGACTTTGGTCTTTAAGAAGATCCTCACGACTTTGGTCTTTAAGAAGGTCTTCATCAGTTAGGTCTTTGACATCCAGGTGATCCAGATCCAGTTTGTCCAGATCCGGGTCTTTGACATCCAGGTGATCCAGATCCAGTTTGTCCAGATCCAGATCCGGGTCTTTGACATCCAGGTGATCCAGATCCAGTTCATCCAGATCCGGGTCTTTGACATCCAGGTGATCCAGATCCAGTTTGTCCAGATCCAGATCCGGGTCTTTGACATCCAGATGATCCAGGTCCAGTTTGTGGAGGTCCAGGTCGGTGTCGTCTCCGGTAGAATCATCTTCATCGTCTGCGAAGTTGTCAGAAGAAGAAGCAGCAGCACTGTCGTCTGAGTCGTCTGAGTCGTCTCCTTCTTCCTTAGAATAACCTTCATGTTCTTCTAGCTCAGATTCACCCAGAACTTTGTGTTCTTCTTCCTCTGATTCACCCAGAACTTCATCATCTTCATCGTCCTCATGGAGAACATCAGAGAGAAGAGGCATGTCAACGAGGACATCTTCATCATCATCGTCCTCCAAGGTCACGACGTCTTCAGCGACCTTGATCTCATGGACAGGAGGAAGGTCATCAGTCCTGGTCTCTATGATGTCATCAGTCCTAGACTCTGTGATGTCATCAGGGCTGGCCTCTGCGATGTCATCTGTGATGTCATCAGAGCTGGCATCTGTGATGTCAGCTGTGATGTCATCTGTGATGTCATCAGTGCTGGCCTCAGCAATGTCCTCAGCCCTGGCCTCTGCGATGTCATCTGTGATGTCATCAGCCTTGACCTCTGTGATGTCATCTGTGATGTCATCAGCCCTGGCTTCTGCAATGTCATCTGTGATGTCATCAGCCCTGGCCTCTGCGATGTCATCTGTGATGTCATCAGCCTTGACCTCTGTGATGTCATCTATGATGTCGTCAGCCCTGGGCTCTGTGATGTCATCAGCACTGTCATCAATGATGTCATCGATGATGTCATCAGCGCTATCATCGATGATGTCATCGGCACTGTCATCAGTGATGTCATCATCACTGGACAGAGGAGTAGAATCAGTGTCATCAACGACCGAGCTGTCGCTCGTCTCGTCTTCATCTTCATCATCTTCAGTTCCAGCCTCTTTGTCGCTAGTTTGAACCTCGTCATCCTCTTCATCACCGGAGTCTTCCTCCTTCAAATCATCTTCATATTTGGAGTCAACCTTTGGGACAACTTCATCATCCTCTTCATCACCTGACTCTTCCTCTTTGGAGTCAACCTGTAACGGTTAGATATTAAACAATTACCTGTACTTAATCAATATTACACTAGAGAGTGTTCTTTATGGTCATTAATGAGTTAATTAACGACATGAAAACACAACGGATGCCGGGATTCCATCAAAATAGGAGCTCTGGGGTGCCGGAAAGACATGGCCGCTTTTACTCGGAAACAATCCACTAAAAAAAGTTTACTTTACATAGCTAGTGTGGTGTATTGACATGTGTGATAACTGTGTACTGTTTGTCCTAACAGACTTGCCGTAGTTTAGTGCGTGTCTACTACGCACGTTCATGAACAACATAGCAAGTGTTGAGTTCCCCTGATGTGTGTGTTATGCTGCCACTCCCAAGCATATATATAAAGTGATATCAAACGTGTGCACTGCCTCGTTACTGAAGACATAACATTGGCGACGAGTAAAATCGGTAAAAAACTTTTTACAGTGTAGTTAGCAGAAGAGCGTTTTTGTGTGAAGATGGCATACTTTTCCAGCGACCGGATGAGTTCAAGCCCTTCTGGCCCCAAAACTGTGGAATGCACTTCCCGTTGCAATCAGAACTGCAGCATCACTCCCGATCTTCCGCCGTAGTCTGAAAACCCACCTTTTCAGACTCCATCATGGCCCATAGCACTTACCCTACCCCCCTTAGACAGCACTTCTTAGACTTATATAGCATTTGAAACAGACTTATAGCATGTCATGTAGACAGCACAATAAGTGCATTGTATGTAGTCATAGCACTTCATAGTATATATGTACAGCATAGTATAGCATATATGTGTAGTTTATATGTATAGTGTCATTATATAGATATGTTCTAGTTATAGTTTATATGTATAGTGTCATTATATAGATATGTTCTAGTCACGTTCTTAGCTTACGCATTTTTACATATGTGATGTATTCCCATGCTTTTTGTTCTTGCCTATTGTAAGTCGCTCTGGATTAAGAGCGTCTGCTAAATGCCTAAATTGTAAATTGTAAATTGTAAGCCAGAGATTGAATCGTGGTCTGCCTACGTTGAGCGCATGGAGTTGAGTTGCTGTTTGATGCCCATGATGTCACCGATGCCAAGAAGGTCCCGGTGTTGTTGAGTGCAGTAGGTGCTGTGACATATGGACTTCTGCGCAATTTAGTTCAACCTGCTATGCCCAAGGACAAAACGTTTGCTCAGATTGTGACCATTCTGAAGGACTATTGTGAGCCAAAGCCATTGGTTATAGCCGAACGCTTCAGGTACCGCAAGTGTGTTCAGAAGAGCAACCAGACGGCTACTGAATATGCCGCTGAGCTGCGTCAACTTGCTTCAAAGTGTGATTTCGGGGACAAGCTGGATGAAGCTCTGCGTGATGGCTTCGTCAGTGGAGTCAGTTCTGAGGCATGTCAACGCAAATTGCTCTCGGAGGACAGGCTGGTTTTTGCGAGAGCTGTGGAGCTTGCTGTCAACATGGAAACCGCCCACCGTGATGCGCAGCAGTTGAGGAAGGGTGAGGATGCCACCACGTCTGTTCACAAGGTAAATGAGAGGCAAAGACGGCGCTCACCTTCAAAACAAGAGTGCTACCGATGCAAAGGCAAGAATCATAATGCAAATGACTGCTACTACAAGAATGCAAAGTGCCATAAATGTGAAAAATTAGGGCACATTCAGAAAGCATGCAGGGCTGGGGGTCCAGCACGTGAGAAACACGAGAAAAGGGGGAAAAGAAACAGTGGACGAAGAGAAGGGAGAATGACAGGCTATGTGCAAACAGATGAAAAAGATGATGATGTTGACATGTTAACTGTGTTTAGTACATCTGGGGCAGGCCGCCATACAAGGCCATTTTTGATGTAAATGGAGAAGAGGTTCTGATGGAAATAGACACAGGGTCAGGAATGAGCATAATCTCTGAAGATGTGTATGAACAGTCATTCTCACATGTGCCACTAGAGGGCAGCCGCGTAAAGCTAAAGGGCTACTCAGGGGAGCCAATTCCTGTGAAAGGCCAGTTTATGGCAAAAGTGGCAGACTGCTAGCCTGCCACTGATAGTTGTGGGAGTTGGGGGCCCTTCACTGTGTGGGAGAGAATGGCTAGATGAAATCAGGCTAAACTGGAAAATGATTAAAGCAGCCGCAATCAACACAGTCACCGGAAATTCAATAGCAGCACCAAAAGGATCCAAGTCGATCCAAGAAGTGCTGGCTAAATATCCTGATGTTTTCAGAGATGAGGGACTTTAAAGGACATTAAAGAGATGAGCTAGGGACTAGATGAGCTAGGGACTTTAAAGGACATTAAAGCAACAATTTCTGTAAAGCCTGATGCAGTCCCAAAGTTCCACAAAGCCCGCGTCCTGCCGTTCGCTATGAAAGAAAAAGTGGGAAAAGAGCCGGAGCGCCTAGAAGAAAATGGCGTCATCAGCCCAGTGAAACACAGCGAGTGGGCTCCTCCAGTAGTTCCGGTACTCAAGCGGGATGGCGGTCTCCGCTTGTGCGGCGACTACAAGGTAACCGTGAACCTGGCTACAAACACTGAAACGTATCCGCTTCCACGCATTGAGGAGGTGCTGGCAGCACTATGTGGTGGAAAGATATTTTCCAAAATAGACCTGGCAGCCGCCTATCAACAAGTCCTCTTGGATGAGGAGTCGAAGAAGTATACTGCAGTGAACACTCACAAGGGACTGTTTGTGTACAATCGGCTTTGTTTTGGCGTCACCTCTGCTGTCAGTATTTTCCAGAGAATCATGGAGAACCTGTTGAAGGATCTCAATGTAGTAACCTACTTGGATGATTTATTGATTATGGGCAGGGATGAAGATGAACATCTCGTGAACCTGGACAGAGTTCTACAGCGGCTACAAGAGAACGGTCTGAGAGTGAAAAAGTCCAAGTGTGACTTCGGAAAGACACAGATTGAGTATCTGGGACATGTGCTGGATGAGAAAGGTGTCTACCCATCCAAAAATAAGGTCAGAGCCATACATGATGCTCCAGCACCCACAAACACCAAAGAGCTCAGAGCTTTCCTAGGGCTAGTGAACTACTATGGACGCTTTGTGCCACAGCAGAGTACAGTTTTAGCCCCGCTTTACAGACTACTCAAAGACCAAATCAAATGGAAATGGAGCAAGGCGGAGCAGAGCGCTTTTGACAAGTGCAAGGAACTTTTGACAGGTGACAAAGTGTTAGTTCACTATGATCGGGATCGGAGCAGTGATTCAGCACACAACACCTGACGGACATGAACATCCAGTGGCCTATGCTTCTCGAACGCTCTCCCCAGCGGAGAAAAACTACTCACAGATAGAAAAGGAGGCATTGAGCCTGGTGTATGGAGTGAAGAAGAAACTAGCTAGCCTAGCCACCCAGCCTGCTGCTCTCTGGGAGAACAGAAACTAGCTAGCCTAGCCACCCAGTCTGCTGCTATCTGGGAGAACAGAAACTAGCTAGCCTAGCCACCCAGTCTGCTGCTCTCTGGGAGAACAGAAACTAGCTAGCCTAGCCACCCAGTCTGCTGCTATCTGGGAGAACAGAAACTAGCTAGCCTAGCCACCCAGTCTGCTGCTCTCTGGGAGAACAGAAACTAGCTAGCCTAGCCACCCAGTCTGCTGCTCTCTGGGAGAACAGAAACTAGCTAGCCTAGCCACCCAGTCTGCTGCTCTCTGGGAGAACAGAGCAGCTGATTTCTTTCTTTTGAATAGGTGTTCCAACATGCTATTTTGAAGCATGGCTAGAAGGCTGTTTCAACCAATCAGATTGCTTCCTCGAAACGACCTTGTTGTATAATATTTTTTAAATCATCATGAATTGAACATAGAAGACATTCTAGGACCGTATCCTTGATGGATGACGTTAACTATTAAATCAGGCTTAAGGAAGACATTCTATAGGACCTTCAGGATGATCGGGATCGGAGCAGTGATTCAGCACACAACACCTGACGGACATGAACATCCAGTGGCCTATGCTTCTCGAACGCTCTCCCCAGCGGAGAAAAACTACTCACAGATAGAAAAGGAGGCATTGAGCCTGGTGTATGGAGTGAAGAAGAAACTAGCTAGCCTAGCCACCCAGTCTGCTGCTCTCTGGGAGAACAGAAACTAGCTAGCCTAGCCACCCAGTCTGCTGCTATCTGGGAGAACAGAAACTAGCTAGCCTAGCCACCCAGTCTGCTGCTCTCTGGGAGAACAGAAACTAGCTAGCCTAGCCACCCAGTCTGCTGCTCTCTGGGAGAACAGAAACTAGCTAGCCTAGCCACCCAGTCTGCTGCTCTCTGGGAGAACAGAAACTAGCTAGCCTAGCCACCCAGTCTGCTGCTCTCTGGGAGAACAGAAACTAGCTAGCCTAGCCACCCAGTCTGCTGCTCTCTGGGAGAACAGAAACTAGCTAGCCTAGCCACCCAGTCTGCTGCTCTCTGGGAGAACAGAGCAGCTGATTTCTTTCTTTTGAATAGGTGTTCCAACATGCTAGTTTGAAGCATGGCTAGAAGGCTGTTTCAACCAATCAGATTGCTTCCTCGAAACGACCTTGTTGTATAATATTTTTTAAATCATCATGAATTGAACATAGAAGACATTCTAGGACCGTATCCTTGATGGATGACGTTAACTATTAAATCAGGCTTAAGGAAGACATTCTATAGGACCTTCAGGACTCAGAACTAATGCTTTGTAAACTTGTGTGGCAGCGCTACAAACCTTCGGGACAGAGTCTTCCTCATCTTCATCCTTGGAGTCAACCTTTGGAGCAGAGTCTTCATCATCATCATCATCTTCCTCAGGGACGGGGGCGTCGGCCTCGGTGTCTGATGACGCAGGAGTCACATGGTCTCCTTCATCATCATCATCTTCATCAGATGATGATGCGTTCTTCTCCTCTTCCTCTATCTCAGCAGCAGGACCATCTCCATCTTCATCTCCATCACTATCAGCATCAGTGGTCTCTTCATCTCCATCTTGGTCTTCAGAGGTTGGTTCTTCTGTGTCCTGCTTGGCTGCTTCCTTCCCCTCTTCCTCTTCCTCTTCCTCAGCAGCAGGACCATCATCATCTCCATCTCCATCATCATCAGTATCTTCAGTTCCAGCCTCTTCGTCGGTGGTTTCAACCACATCATCATCGTCATCTTCATCACCGGCAGCATCAGTGGTTTGTTCTGCATCCTGCTTGGCTGCTTCCTTCTCCTCTTCCTCAGCAGGACCATCATCATCATCGTCTCCATCACTATCAGCATCAGTGGTCTCTTCATCTCCATCTTGTTCTTCAGAGGTTGGTTCTTCTGCGTCCTGCTTGGCTGCTTCCTTCTCCTCTTCCTCCTCCTCTTCCTCAGCAGCAGGACCTTCTTCATCATCTCCATCGTCTTCTCCATCAGCAGTAGCATCAGCGGTATCTTCATCACTACCCGCATCAGTGGTATCTTCATCATCATCATCTCCATCTTCTTCTTCTGCGTCCTCCACGGCTGTTTCATCCTCCTCTTCCTCGCTTCCTTCTTCCTCCTCCTCTATCTCTCCCTCCACCTCTCCATATTCCTCCTCCTCCTCTTCATCCTCATCTATCTCCTCCTCCTCCTCCTCGAACTCCTCTATCTCTTCATCTTCATATTCTTCATATTCCTCCTCCTCTAACTCCTCCTCCTCTTCCTCCACTAACTCCTCCTCCTCCTCTTCTTCCTCCTCTTCCTCCACTAACTCCTCCTCTTCCTCCTCCACTATTTCAATAGCAGGAACTTTCTTCTTGCTTTGCATCTCTATGACTTTAACATCAAACACATCATTACTTCATGTTACTTTTATGTTTCATAGTTTTTATGACATAAAGAGTGAGTTCATTGATAGAGTGATAGAACATGATCATAATGTTAGTAGTAGTTTAGTATAATTTAATATAATACGTGTGGCTGCTTCAGTGTTAGTGGAAAATGTTCATTTTATTCAGTCCTATCAACAGCCTGGAATAGTTAATACAAAATTAATTAAAACAGTTAATCTTAATGTTAATCAGTACTAGTATCAACATTAGTTAATAATAATAAAATAAAAATAAAACGGTTCATCTTAATGTTATTCAGTACTTAAGTTATCAACATCATGGAATAGTTAGTTAGGCTGATGCAGTTTGTTTACATGATTCATCAACACTTAGTCAGTAGTTTAATGTGTCTAGTATAATGTGGCCTTATGGAATTATCCTCACATACCAACTTTAGTAGATGTATAGAGTAGATATATATATATACATAGTATATATACATAGAGTATAGTAGATGCCTCTACTTCAGATATTATTTATACCAACTTTCTACTACACATAGTAGATGCCTCTACTTCAGATATTATTTATACCAACTTTCTAATACACATAGTAGATGCCTCTATACTTTAGATATTATTTTAAGTTTGTTGTAAAATATTGGACACAAACCTTTAGTTCGGGATGGCAGAAATTCTCCTAGAATGTAGGATCAAAACAATGCTTAGATACTGCATATGATGATATACAGATACTATACTTAGACACTTAAATACTTAAATACTGCATACAATGATATGCAGATACTATACTTAGACACTTAAATACTTAAATACTGCATACGATGATATACAGATACTATACTTAGACACTTAAATACTTAAATACTGCATACAATGATATGCAGATACTATACTTAGACACTTAAATACTTAAATACTGCATACGATGATATACAGATACTATACTTAGACACTTAAATACTTAAATACTGCATACAATGATATGCAGATACTATACTTAGACACTTAAATACTTAAATACTGCATACGATGATATACAGATACTATACTTAGACACTTAAATACTTAAATACTGCATACAATGATATGCAGATACTTTACTTAGACACTTAAATACTTAAATACTGCATACAATGATATGCAGATACTTTACTTAGACACTTAAATACTTAAATACTGCATACGATGATATACAGATACTTTACTTAGACACTTAAATACTTAAATACTGCATACAATGATATGCAGATACTATACTTAGACAATTAAATACTTAGATACTGCATACGATATACAGCACACAGAAAAGTAACATTTTAGTATCAAGTGAAATGTGAGTATATGTGAGTAAATAGCAAAGAGAGCACAAGAAGAAAACGCGTTAGTGCTGCAGATTGTTTCAATTAAATCCCAAACCACACCAGTTGCATTGGTGTGGCTGACCTTAAAGCAGTGTTGTTCCAAGGAGTTGTAACTGGTGTGGTTGGGTTTAAAAGACACAAGTTCTACGTTCGATTAGCCAAGACACTGCAGGTTTACTCTGTGACCACAGGGTGTCGCTAATGTACTTAATCTCTGTTAGATTGACGTTAACTAGGCCTGAATGTAATCTATATTAAACTATACTTAATCTGTTAGATTGATGTTAACTAGGCCTGAATGTAATCTATATTAATATATTTAATCTGTTAGATTGACGTTAACTAGGCCTGAATGTAATCTATATTAAATTATACTTAATCTGTTAGATTGACGTTAACTAGGCCTGAATGTAAACTATATTAAACTATACTTAATCTGTTAGATTGATGTTAACTAGGCCTGAATGTAATACACTGACACTAAGGCTGAACGATTTTGAGAAAAAATCTAATTGCGATTTTTCTGACCAATATTGCGATTGCGATTTGACTCGCGATATATTTTTTTTAAATCACACCCGTGTGAAGTAAGTGGTGCAACTCCGTGTGGGCACCCCCGGGGGGGTCCCCGAAACTTCCAGACCCACAGGAACGTGCCCAGGGTGCCGGCCCGGTTTAGGCGAGCCGCCCCGCGTCCGAAACGGTCGAGAAAGAGTTAACGTGTGTGGGTCCCCAGGCGGTCCCTGTACTGTACTGTACTGTACTGTACTGTACTGTACTGTACTGTACTGTCACACCTAAAATCATCATATAGGGCCTATACAGTTAGGCTGCGCAACAGTGACACTTGGTTGTGAAAACCAACCAAATGCTAGCCAGCCAGCCACCCACCCACAGACACACAAAGCTCCATAATGAAGTGGTTGCACCACTTAAAAAGTAAAGCTTCAATTTAGTATTCACTGTGTCCATTTAAAAAGTAATGAAACATTACCAAATGGCATACCATTCATTTACTTTACCAGGCAGTGATGTCAGGATTCACAGGATGTGAGACAGCTCAAAATAATGTAGGCTAACTAACCAAATTGACCTGTGTTTAATTAACTACAATAAGAATGTGTGTTAAAATTGTAATGTTAGAAATAATTGTAAATAGCTCTCTGGATACAGACCATAAATGCAATGTAATTTCCAGACTTTCTATTTAAGTGCAATTGCTATTAGGCTACAGTTATCTAATCATCAGAGCACAATATTGTGATTCTCATTTAATATTCACATTTAGATATTATGTTCAATTGATTTATTTGTTTTTGAGGGGCAGTAGCCCCTCCTAAATCCAGTGCACGTATGTTCACAAACGTCCTACACAAACATTAAATTCCCATTGACAATTTTATGTCATTGTCTGAGCAAAGAAATAGGCCTAGTGTCTATTTTACGTCATGATGATGTACGATGATAAGAGCGCCCCTCACTTCACACGGGTGGGATTTTTGTAACCAAATAAAAGCATATGCATTGCATAAGTGTAGGCTACATTTTGACAGATGTGATGACAGAATTAGGCTATCAATTATTAGAGATAATTTTGTCTGACGTTTAAGACAAGTTCATAACTTTAACTTTAATGTTTATGAGCTTGTTGGCCGGCTATTTTCCCACCACGGGTCCTGGTGTAAGCTTTTTTTTAATGATGGCTCTCGGATCTCGGTACAAGTTCGCGGACCTCGCTCAGACAAATCATTACAAATGTACATGCACCACAATGGGGACCGGTTCACTAGAATCGGGGACGACGACGACAATGTAGCATTAATAATAAAATAAACAGGGGACAGGACAGCAGGACAGCGCCCGTGCCATGCGAAGGTTTGTGGTGTTGCTGCGGGATGTTTTGACTGTCGCTGTACCATGACAGGTCTTGCACAAAACTCTCTTGTTGGACGTCTGTAACGTCAAAACCAAAATAATGCCATATCCCCGAAGTGCCTGATCTCTTTGGGATTAAATTGTGCGGATTTAAGAAAGTTTATTCGGGCTCCGCAGACGCTATCTGCTCCTCAGCTGCTGCTGAGCATGGTAGCATTAGCATCATCAACGCACTGAACACAGAGCAGAGTAGACGTAAATGATGACTTTGTTTTGGGCACTGCGCGAGCGTGTACACATGCACTGCAGTCACATGCACTGCAGGGACACTTCTGATTGGTTAGAATAGAGTACAGTATAGCCGTGTTGTAAATACTGGATCAGACGCGCTCCGGGTTGATTATGATTTTTTTTTTAATCGCAGCCTTTGCGATTTGCTAATCGCGTGGTTTCAAATCGCAATTTCGGTTTGAAAACGATTAATCGTTCAGCCTTAACTGACACCACGCTAGACAGGAACGCCCCAAAACGCCTCTATGGCTGCCAATGCAACTTGGTCCAATCCTTAATCACATACGGACAAACATCTATGCCGATGCTATCTAACTTGCGGAGGTAGCGTGCCTTGTCCACGGGCAACAGATCTTTCAACGTATGGCATTGCAAATACGTTTGATAATCGCTACTCTGCTCAATATTGTTTTGAAAATGCCGCAAATTGCATTGCAGTGAACGAGCGAAAATCACAACTTCCCCCGTTTGTGGGCGGAGTCACAGTTTGAGGCGCTGTTTACACGCCGTGGTGTCAGTGTATCTATATTAAACTCATGTTAACTGTACTTTACATTGCCGTTTTTACTTCCAGAGTTTTTGGTCTTCAAAACCAGGGGGTTGGTTCACCACAGGGCGTGGCACTGGGTGAATTAAATGATTATTTTTCTAACAAATTAATTACCTTTTGCTGGCATACTGTTACAAGTTCCAAACCCTAAAGTAATGTAGTGTCATTAAAGTAATTGTAACTTATTACCTTTTGCTGGCATACTGTTCCAAACCCCCTCCTCCTCTTCCAACCATCCTAAACCTGATAGATGGTTCACAGATTCAGTTTCAGCACTAAAAGCAAACAGATTCTAGAACAAGAGGCGAATCTCCCATTAAGTCCCAACCAGGAAGTAACAACCAGCGGCTCCGCCATTTTGGAATGATGATGTAACTTCTGGCGGCTTAAAAAAAAAGACCTGCTTGTTTTGTACCTGCTGTACAAAACAAGAACTAGTTTTTATCCTATTCTACTCTCATATTTATATTGATGTACTCATTTTTTATCATATTTCTGAATGGATCAAAGCAGAAATTAGTAACATTATTCATTTAGAATGTCAGGGTGCATGTGCACGCATGCATGTATGCACGTGCACGTGCGACCGTGCATGTTTTACGTGCGTGTTTGAGGCGTTTACATAGAAAGCGCTGCCGCCATCTAGTGGTGATTCAAAAAACCACAAAGTTTCGTGTCTTGTTCTAGAATCTCTTTCACTAAAAGCCCTCAAGCTTCCTGAAAACAGGACCCCGTGCATGGCTGCCCAGCTCACTGCCTGTTTCCTGAAAACAGGACCCCATGGCTGCCCAGCACACTGCCTGTTTCCTGAAAACAGGACCCCATGGCTGCCCAGCTCACTGCCTGTTTCCTGAAAACAGGACCCCATAGCTGCCCAGCTCACTGCCTGTTTCCTGAAAACCGGACCCATGGCTGCCCAGCACACTGCCTGTTTCCTGAAAACAGGACCCATGGCTGCCCAGCACACTGCCTGTTTCCTGAAAACAGGACCCATGGCTGCCCAGCTCACTGCCTGTTTCCTGAAAACAGGACCCATGGCTGCCCAGCTCATTGCCTGTTTCCTGAAAACAGGACCCATGGCTGCCCAGCTCACTGCCTGTTTCCTGAAAACAGGACCCATGGCTGCCCAGCTCACTGCCTGTTTCCTGAAAACAGGACCCATGGCTGCCCAGCTCATTGCCTGTTTCCCCAAAGCGGGACTAGCGCAGTGGTTCTCAACCTGTGGCATGGGACCCCTGGTGGGACGTGAATATATTACACGTGGACCCCACGTGCGCTAGGGTAGCTAGTTTCTGTTCTCTCAGAGAGCACGTGCGTGCGTGCGTGCGTGCGTGCGTGTGAGTGTGTGTCCCACTGTAGTGCGTGCATGTGCACATCTTGTTACCGAGGCGGACAAGGGTTTTTTCCAAATCACCCAAATCACTGAATGCTACAGGTTGAGTTAAGATAATCCATCATCTGACCTACAGGTTGAGTTAAAATAATCCACCATTTGACCTACAGGTTGAGTTAAGATAATCCACCCATCTGACCTACAGGTTGAGTTAAGATAATCCATCATCTGACCTACAGGTTGAGGAGCACTGCAAACTAGCATCACACATCATCTGGTAGAGAGACATAGCATCACACAGAGAGAGAGAGCGACAGAGACAGAGGCAGAGAGAGAGCGAGAGAGAGAGAGAGAGAGAGAGAGAGACAGAGAGAGAGGCAGAGAGAGAGCGAGAGAGAGAGAGAGAGAGAGAGAGTGAGAGAGAGAGATAGAGTGAGAGACAGAGAGAGAGAGAGACAGAGAGACAGAGAGAGAGAGAGACAGAGAGAGAGAGAGAGAGAGAGAGAGAGAGAGAGAGAGAGAGAGACAGAGAGACAGAGAGAGAGAGAGACAGAGAGAGAGAGACAGAGAGAGAGAGAGAGAGAGAGAGAGAGAGAGTGAGAGACAGAGAGAGAGAGAGACAGAGAGACAGAGAGAGAGAGACAGAGAGAGAGAGAGAGAGAGAGAGACAGAGAGAGAGAGATATTGTAACTTCAATACAAACCTTTCTTTCTGACTGCGTACAGGTTTCCTACACAAGAGAAGGAAGGACATGTCAGAATATTACTGATAATTATTATCAGTAATATTCTTACTTTTATTTATTAATTATTTAAGGTTAACCCCCTAAACCTTTGAAACGCCCCGGTTAGGGTTAGGGTAGGGTTTGATACGGGCTAATATTTAAATATACGATATGCCGACAGGCCTCTGTGATAAAGTTTAGTTTGTCAACAAATCCGTGATTATCCTGACCATTAAAACATGAGGGGTGTGTGTGTGTGTGTGTGTGCGTGCGTGCGTGCGTGTGTGTGTGTGCGTGCGCGTACCTTCCTCCTCATCAGGGGCGATGAGGTTTGCAGCAAAGGAAACGATTCCATTCAGAAAGTTTGCAGATTCTTCAACAGCATCGTTGACGACCTTCATAGGATCTGAAGTGAAGGTCGACAATCCTCCTGGAAGAGACCATAATATAAATATATATATATATATATATATATATATATACATACCCAGGAAATAATTCCCCGTTCATTTTCCCCATAGACATTAAGGTCAGGGTTACCCTAACCCTTCCCCATAGACATTAAGGTCAGGGTTACCCTAACCCTTCCCCATAGACATTAAGGTCAGGGTTACCCTAACCCTTCCCCATAGACATTAAGGTCAGGGTTACCCTAACCCTTCCCCATAGACATTAAGGTCAGGGTTACCCTAACCCTTCCCCATAGACATTAAGGTCAGGGTTACCCTAACCCTTCCCCATAGACATTAAGGTCAGGGTTACCATAACCCTTCCCCATAGACATTAAGGTCAGGGTTACCCTAACCCTTCCCCATAGACATTAAGGTCAGGGTTACCCTAACCCTTCCCCATAGACATTAAGGTCAGGGTTACCCTAACCCTTCCCCATAGACATTAAGGTCAGGGTTACCCTAACCCTTCCCCATAGACATTAAGGTCAGGGTTACCCTAACCCTCCCCCATAGACATTAAGGTCAGGGTTACCCTAACCCTTCCCCATAGACATTAAGGTCAGGGTTACCCTAACCCTCCCCCATAGACATTAAGGTCAGGGTTACCCTAACCCTTCCCCATAGACATTTAAAGGTTAGGGTTATCCCATAGACATTTCAAAAAGTATTTATTTAAAGACATTTTAAGCGTCATACAAAACCAACTCCACTTGTGACAAATCATGACGACAAACACAAATTCTTGGGCGGAACAAATAATTATTATTATTACAAGAATTATTTGTTCTGCCCCAAAACATTGTGTTTGTTGTGATGATTGTCCGTAAACGTCTTTAAATAAAAGCCTATGAGGAAAATGAACGAGGAATTCACTTCTGGGTCTCGACTCGTCATGAAAGGGGGCGGGACTGAAAGGGAGCAGGACTAAAAGGGGGCGGGACTGAAAGGGGCGGGACTGAAAGGGAGCAGGACTAAAAGGGGGCGGGACTGAAAGGGGGCGGGACTGAAAGGGGGCGGGACTGAAAGGGGCGGGACTGAAAGGGAGCAGGACTAAAAGGGGGCGGGGTTGAAAGGGGCAGGACTGCAACGCTCTGTACTTACATACTTCAACCTTTATAACTTACTGAACCCTCAGAGGTAAGGCTGAACGATTTTGAGAAAAAATCTAATTGCGATTTTTCTGACCAATATTGCGATTGCGATTTGACTCGCGATATATTTTTTTTAAATCACACCCGTGTGAAGTAAGTGGTGCAACTCCGTGTGGGCACCCCCGGGGGGGTCCCCGAAACTTCCAGACCCACAGGAACGTGCCCAGGGTGCCGGCCCGGTTTAGGCGAGCCGCCCCGCGTCCGAAACGGTCGAGAAAGAGTTAACGTGTGTGGGTCCCCAGGCGGTCCCTGTACTGTACTGTACTGTACTGTACTGTACTGTACTGTACTGTACTGTCACACCTAAAATCATCATATAGGGCCTATACAGTTAGGCTGCGCAACAGTGACACTTGGTTGTGAAAACCAACCAAATGCTAGCCAGCCAGCCACCCACCCACAGACACACAAAGCTCCATAATGAAGTGGTTGCACCACTTAAAAAGTAAAGCTTCAATTTAGTATTCACTGTGTCCATTTAAAAAGTAATGAAACATTACCAAATGGCATACCATTCATTTACTTTACCAGGCAGTGATGTCAGGATTCACAGGATGTGAGACAGCTCAAAATAATGTAGGCTAACTAACCAAATTGACCTGTGTTTAATTAACTACAATAAGAATGTGTGTTAAAATTGTAATGTTAGAAATAATTGTAAATAGCTCTCTGGATACAGACCATAAATGCAATGTAATTTCCAGACTTTCTATTTAAGTGCAATTGCTATTAGGCTACAGTTATCTAATCATCAGAGCACAATATTGTGATTCTCATTTAATATTCACATTTAGATATTATGTTCAATTGATTTATTTGTTTTTGAGGGGCAGTAGCCCCTCCTAAATCCAGTGCACGTATGTTCACAAACGTCCTACACAAACATTAAATTCCCATTGACAATTTTATGTCATTGTCTGAGCAAAGAAATAGGCCTAGTGTCTATTTTACGTCATGATGATGTACGATGATAAGAGCGCCCCTCACTTCACACGGGTGGGATTTTTGTAACCAAATAAAAGCATATGCATTGCATAAGTGTAGGCTACATTTTGACAGATGTGATGACAGAATTAGGCTATCAATTATTAGAGATAATTTTGTCTGACGTTTAAGACAAGTTCATAACTTTAACTTTAATGTTTATGAGCTTGTTGGCCGGCTATTTTCCCACCACGGGTCCTGGTGTAAGCTTTTTTTTAATGATGGCTCTCGGATCTCGGTACAAGTTCGCGGACCTCGCTCAGACAAATCATTACAAATGTACATGCACCACAATGGGGACCGGTTCACTAGAATCGGGGACGACGACGACAATGTAGCATTAATAATAAAATAAACAGGGGACAGGACAGCAGGACAGCGCCCGTGCCATGCGAAGGTTTGTGGTGTTGCTGCGGGATGTTTTGACTGTCGCTGTACCATGACAGGTCTTGCACAAAACTCTCTTGTTGGACGTCTGTAACGTCAAAACCAAAATAATGCCATATCCCCGAAGTGCCTGATCTCTTTGGGATTAAATTGTGCGGATTTAAGAAAGTTTATTCGGGCTCCGCAGACGCTATCTGCTCCTCAGCTGCTGCTGAGCATGGTAGCATTAGCATCATCAACGCACTGAACACAGAGCAGAGTAGACGTAAATGATGACTTTGTTTTGGGCACTGCGCGAGCGTGTACACATGCACTGCAGTCACATGCACTGCAGGGACACTTCTGATTGGTTAGAATAGAGTACAGTATAGCCGTGTTGTAAATACTGGATCAGACGCGCTCCGGGTTGATTATGATTTTTTTTTTAATCGCAGCCTTTGCGATTTGCTAATCGCGTGGTTTCAAATCGCAATTTCGGTTTGAAAACGATTAATCGTTCAGCCTTACTCAGAGGATGATACAAATATATCCTTTATGTCTTATATATGCGCACATACAACAGTATACGTGTGTAAACAGTATGTACAATATGTACAACAGTACAACAGTAACAGTGAGGCCGAATGCGTTTCAGAACAAGAAGGGAAAAATGTAAAGCATTTCATCAAATCAAACAATGAGCTTGATTTATCTTGACTTCTTAAACAAGATAAGGCAAGCACACAGTGTGTGTGTGTGTGTGTGTGTGTGTGTGTGTGTGTGTGTGTGTGTGTGTGTGTGTGTGTGTGTGTGTGTGTGTGTGTGTGTGTGTGTATACTGCGAATGATTCAAATATTCAAAACCATTTTTCTATATTTCGGAAACAACATGAATTTGAAATGGATGGTTTTGAATTATTTGAAAACACATTTTCCCCAAAAAACGTTGCTGCTTCAGGCGGACATGTGATCATGCTACACAAATTAATAATAATAATAATAATAATAATAATAACAACAATAACAATAATAATAATAGTCCATGTCGATGTATGTACATTGTACATAGAACACGTTTTCATTTTCCATATTAGTAGCTACTATTAGCAGCCCATGTTAGCTCATTAGCATCGTAGCCAGCCGGCAGCCTGTTGAGCAGGGCATTAAAGGGTTAAAGTGAAGTTGTTTATTAGCAGCTCATTAACAGCTTTAACGAGGTGCCTCTAAGATCAGTAAAGGTTAAAGGTTAAAGGTTGTCTTGCCTCTACGATCGTGTAAAACTTTCCTTTCCGCAGCACCTGGTGAAAGAGGCAGGAGTGAAGGGGTTACAAATTATAGTTATATTCATTAGTTCATGATGATGATGATGATGATGATGATGATGATGATGATGATGATGATGATGATCTTATGGACGTCAGATCAGGGGTTCCCAAACTGTGGTTTGTGCACTGCTTGTGGTGCGCCAACGCCCTCTAGGGCGTCAAAGGACCCCCAAATTGACACTAATTAGCCCGCGGACCCCCATTTGAAGAGATATGCCAGGGACCCCCATTTGAAGAGATATGCCAGGGACCCCCATGAGAGAAGATCTAGCAGTGAATCTCAACCCGTTTAATTTCAAGGACCCCCAATATACGGACCCTCATTTAATGGCATTTCAATCTCTGGGACCCCCAATTTATATTGTAAAATCAATGTTAATTTAACTCTGAGAGTGTACAAATGGAACCAAACAGACCCGTTAGGGACCCCTGGAACTCCCTCAAGGACCCCTGGGGGTCCCCGGACCCCTCTTTGGAACCACTGTTCTAGGGGGTGCGTTGCATGAAAAGGTTAATGGCGGTTTTCTGGTGTTATTTACCAAACGGAAAAATCGTGTAAACCACCGTTGTAAGGAGATGTATAGAGCAGCTGCATGTGTCTCAGTGCACTGACACTCTGACATTATTTATATTAGAATGACCAAGTTGGAGTTAGGAGGTTTGACTGACAGTTTGAGGATACAATGGGGTTAGGAGGTTTGACTGACAGTTTGAGGATACAATGGAGTTAGGAGGTTTAGTCAGAAGCACTTTTTAATACTTTTCATTGGTTCAATTCTATGATAACTGGATGGAACATCTTACCACATTCTGGTCTATCACTTTATCACATCTTACCACATTCTGGTCCATCACATTAAATCAGATGAAGATATCTTACCAGAAAGCGTCCTCTGGTCCATCACGTCGAAGCAGATGATGAACACACAGGACCAGGTGACGATCAGAGCCAGGACCAGGATCCAGGCCAGAGGAGAGCTGAAGGTGGAGTGAAGGTCATCGCTGAAGCTCTTCTTGTTATAGCCCAGATGAGAGGAGCCGTTCTGACCCTCTAGGACCATGGTGGTCGTGGTGGAGGTCCGACCTGCAGGGGGGGGGGTCATT
This sequence comes from Electrona antarctica, assembly GCF_951216825.1. NCBI lineage: Eukaryota > Metazoa > Chordata > Actinopteri > Myctophiformes > Myctophidae > Electrona > Electrona antarctica. Next base: position 92,399 of record NW_027638010.1, on the reverse strand, counting down.
AATTATAATTAATGCCCTCCACCACGACCATGGTGGTCATTAATTATAATTAATTATAATAATTAACTTATATATATCACCAATTCACCAAGGTGGTAAAAATGGTAAATGGTGCATTTATATAGCGCCTTTATCCAAGGCGCTTTACATAGATTGTGCATTACATTCCCCCATTCACACACACATTCACACACCTTTACATAGATTGTGCATTACATTCCCCCATTCACACACACATTCACACACCTTTACATAGATTGTGCATTACATTCCCCCATTCACACACACATTCACACACCTTTACATAGATTGTGCATTATACATTAACCCATTCACACACACATTCGCAGACCGATGCTCAAGGACACTTCGACACTAACTCTGGGGGAGCCCACAGGGATCGAACTGGCAGCCTTGCGGTCACCATCCGGCCACTCTACCGCTGAGCCACCGCCGCTCCAGTGGTGGTGGTGGTGATGATGTCACTGGTGAATGTCACTGGTGGACTGGTTTCTGAACTGCCCACAGCCCTCCTATGAGACACAGACTGGTTTCTGAACTGCCCACAGCCCTCCTATGAGACACAGACTGGTTTCTGAACTGCCCACAGCCCTCCTATGAGACACAGACTGGTTTCTGAACTGCCCACAGCCCTCCTATGAGACACAGACTGGTTTCTGAACTGCCCACAGCCCTCCACAGACAGGTTTCTGATCTGCCCACAGACCTCCTATGAGACACAGACTGGTTTCTGAACTGCCCACAGCCCTCCTATGAGACACAGACTGGTTTCTGAACTGCCCACAGCCCTCCACAGACAGGTTTCTGAACTGCCCACAGCCCTCCTATGAGACACATACTGGTTTCTGAACTGCCCACAGCCCTCCTATGAGACACAGACTGGTTTCTGAACTGCCCACAGCCCTCCTATGAGACACAGACTGGTTTCTGAACTGCCCACAGCCCTCCTATGAGACACAGACTGGTTTCTGAACTGCCCACAGCCCTCCTATGAGACACAGACTGGTTTCTGAACTGCCCACAGCCCAGACAGAGACTGGTTTCTGAACTGCCACAGCCCTCCTGTGAGACACAGACTGGTTTCTGAACTGCCACAGCCCTCCTGTGAGACACAGACTGGTTTCTGAACTGCCCACAGCCCGCCTGTGAGACACAGACTGGTTTCTGAACTGCCCACAGCCCTCCTATGAGACACAGACTGGTTTCTGAACTGCTCACAGCCCTCCTGTGAGACACAGACTGGTTTCTGAACTGCCCACAGCCCTCCTATGAGACACAGACTGGTTTTTGAACTGCCCACAGCCCTCCTATGAGACACAGACCGAGTAGAAAGAATTGTGTGTGTGTGTGTGTGTGTGTGTGTGTGTGTGTGTGTGTGTGTGTGTGTGTGTGTGTGTGTGTGTGTGTGTGTGTGTGTGTGTGTGTGTGTGTGTGTGTGTGTGTGTGCGCGCGCGCAGAGATGGGCAGTACTTTTTTGTATTTTGTAATTTGTATTTTGCTGGGATGGAAGAAATGAGATGTATTTTGTATCTAGATACTTTCAGATCTAGTATTTTCTGTATTTCAAATACATAAAATACTTTTTAATGTCATTTTACACAGCCTCAGGTTTAAACTGTAGGGGCAAAACACATAACCTGACTCCGCCAGATGGGGCAGCAGAGAGTACACTGGGTTCCCCCCTCCTGCTCCCATCTGGGAACTCTCAGGCAGACTTGATGCCCGGCCACAAAACGGCCTGGCCAATCAGCAGCAGCTAGAGGCGGGATAGCCGCTGCTGATTGGCCAGGCCGTTTGAGGCCTGGCAAGGAACTGTGAGCACAGGGCGGGCGGAGCTGTGGGGGCTTTTTACGTTATTTGCGCAGTGAGTGTAACGCTGCTCAATGGTGAAATCTTCCGCCAACAGCGTACCTTAGTGATCAGAATCAAGGACAGGCCCATCGTAGTAGACATTTCCACCACGCGGAAACGCCCCCCCCTTTCAAAGTGGGGGGGCGGCGGGGGTGTGTATATATATATATATATATATACAATTGAGGTTTTTTTTTATCCTTGTGTTTGTATCTATAATTTCCAGGGGCTATGCTTAAGTTTGTGACTAAAGCCACAACACAGCCTCCCCACTGGGAGCACTGTTTATACCAGTCAGTCTGTCATACCATCCCTCCCCACTGGGTGCGCTGTTTATACCAGTCTCTCTGTCATACCATCCCTCCCCACTGGGGGCGCTGTTTATACCAGTCAGTCTGTCATACCATCCCTCCCCACTGGGGGCGCTGTTTATACCATCCCTCTACACTGGGGGTGCTGTTTATACCATCCCTCCCCACTGGGGACGCTGTTTATACCAGTCTCTCTGTCATACCATCCCTCCCCACTGGGGGCGCTGTTTGTACCAGTCAGTCTGTCATACCATCCCTCCCCACTGGGGGCGCTGTTTATACCATCCCTCCCCACTGGGGATGCTGTATATACCAGTCTCTCTGTCATAGCATCCCTCTCCACTGGGGGCACTGTTTATACCAGTCAGTCTGTCATACCATCTCTCCCCACTGGGGGCGCTGTTTATACCATCCCTCTACACTGGGGGTGCTGTTTATACCATCCCTCCCCACTGGGGACGCTGTTTATACCAGTCTCTCTGTCATAGTATCCCTCTCCACTGGGGGCACTGTTTATACAGGTCAGTCTGTCATACCATCCCTCCCCACTGGGGGCACTGTTTATACCAGTCTGTCATACCATCCCTCCCCACTGGGGGCGCTGTTTATACCAGTCTGTCATACCATCCCTCCCCACTGGGGGCGCTATTTATACCAGTCTGTCATACCATCCCTCTACACTGGGGGCGCTGTTTATACCAGTCTGTCATACCATCCCTCCCCACTGGGGGCGCTGTTTATACCAGTCTGTCATACCATCCCTCTACACCGGGGGCGCTGTTTATACCAGTCTGTCATACCATCCCTCTACACCGGGGGCGCTGTTTATACCAGTCAGTCTGTCATACACAGACAGACAGACAGACAGACAGACAGACATACAGACAGACAGACAGACAATAAATGTTTATACCTTATTCTGCTCTGTTTGTCTACTTAAAACTGTTTTAAACTGTTTCAAAACCCCCCATTTTTTCATGGGGGGCCCCCTTGCTACAATCATGCTTAGGGCCCCTTGGAGGCCAGAATCGGCACTGCATGTGCACATCTTGTTACCGGGGAAGACCGGGGGGTTTTCCAAATCACTGAATGCTCCTTTAATTGATAATCTATTCATCTTAGTCATTAGTATCTTGTTTACTTATCTTGTTTTTTATTGTTGGTTTAAATGTAAATTGGTGGTAGGCCTAATCAATCAATCAATCAATCTCTTTCTACATTTTTCTTGAGGTAGAAGTCAAAGAGGAGTGACAGTGACGAATCAGATGGCCAATCCATTCCTTTGTGGGTCCTGTTTGATACAGTTATAGCACATTGATTTGCTTAAAATATAAAGTGTATCATTCTTAATAACCTTCAATGTATTAGACATTCTGACAGGTCATTAATTTAATATTTGGCAATTAATTATGAATTTACTTATCATTATATACATTTTAATGAAAATGTATTTTCATGTATTTTCAAAATACAAAATACGTATTTGTATCTCAAATACATTTCTCAGACCAGTATTTGTATTTTGTATTTAAATACATTCTGTGACCCAGTATTTGTATTTTGTA
>NW_027638010.1:65000-88451 GCF_951216825.1 Electrona antarctica | reverse complement strand
TGTTGTTGTTTACATGTATCCTTCTAGACCAGTGACTGTACTGTTGTTGTTTACATGTATCCTTCTAGACCAGTGACTGTACTGTTGTTGTTTACATGTATCCTTCTAGACCAGTGACTGTACTGTTGTTGTTTACATGTATCCTTCTAGACCAGTGACTGTACGGTTGTTGTTGTTGTTTACATGTATCCTTCTAGACCAGTGACTGTACGGTTGTTGTTGTTGTTTACATGTATCCTTCTAGACCAGTGACTGTACTGTTGTTGTTTACATGTACCCTTCTAGACCAGTGACTGTACTGTTGTTGTTTACATGTATCCTTCTAGACCAGTGACTGTACTGTTGTTGTTTACATGTATCCTTCTAGACCAGTGTCTGTACTGTTGTTGTTTACATGTATCCTTCTAGACCAGTGACTGTACTGTTGTTGTTTACATGTATCCTTCTAGACCAGTGACTGTACTGTTGTTGTTTACATGTATCCTTCTAGACCAGTGACTGTACTGTTGTTGTTTACATGTATCCTTCTAGACCAGTGACTGCACTGTTGTTGTTGTTTACATTTCGGTTTAATAAACTATGCAGTCAATCAATCAATAAAGCCCTCTATCAGGTGGAAGAGCGTCTCACAGTGGACACTACACTACACTACCCAGAACGCACCACTCCTAACCACTGCATGCCTGGCCTATCTCACAGTGGACACTACACTACACTACCCAAAACGCACCACTCCTAACCACTGCATGCCTGGCTGACCATAGACATATAAAGGTAGACGCCCTTTCCGCCTCTGGAGCATATGTGCTCAAGGGAGGGCAAAACTTTCCCCAGATTCCTTGCGAAGCCCCGCCCCCCGCGGAAGCATGAGTGTGCGTCACAGAGGGCATGTTCGGGTCTGTAAGTCCTGGAAAAGATGTGCTGTGATTGGCAAGTAATCACTTGAGTGGCAGCGTGACGTAACGTGCCTTCCACACTTCCGACGTACTTCCTCTCCTAGTGTAAATTCTTCCGCCCCTCCTTCAACACACATCGCTCCAACCAACTGCAGTGGCCAATGAGGTCGCTCCAACCAACTGCAGCGGCCAATGAGGTCGCTCCAACCAACTGCAGCGGCCAATGAGGTCGCTCCAACCAACTGCAGCGGCCAATGAGGTCGCTCCAACCAACTGCAGCGGCCAATGAGGTCGCTCCAACCAACTGCAGCGGCCAATGAGGTCGCTCCAACCAACTGCAGCGGCCAATGAGGTCGCTCCAACCAACTGCAGCGGCCAATGAGGTCGCTCCAACCAACTGCAGTGGCCAATGAGGTCGCTCCAACCAACTGCAGTGGCCAATGAGGTCGCTCCAACCAACTGCAGCGGCCAATGAGGTCGCTCCAACCAACTGCAGCGGCCAATGAGGTCGCTCCAACCAACTGCAGCGGCCAATGAGGTCGCTCCAACCAACTGCAGCGGCCAATGAGGTCGCTCCAACCAACTGCAGCGGCCAATAAGGTCGCTCCAACCAACTGCAGCGGCCAATCAGGTCGCTCCAACCAACTGCAGCGGCCAATAAGGTCGCTCCAACCAACTGCAGCGGCCAATCAGGTCGCTCCAACGAACTGCAGCGGCCAATGAGGTTGCTCCAACCAACTGCAGCGGCCAATGAGGTTGCTCCAACCAACTGCAGCGGCCAATCAGGTCGCTCCAACCAACTGCAGCAGGCAATCAGGTCGCTCCAACCAACTGCAGCGGCCAATGAGGCATCTATGTGGCTGACACTACCCAGAATGCATCACTCCTCATCTCACAGAGGGTCTGAGCACACTTTAGATTCCATGCGTGGAGAGAAGAAGCTGTCTTTTGCGTCATTTCCGTTTTTTTAGACAGCTGGTGGATGAAAAATAAGCTCCACCCACGCGGCAGATTGCCGCGTCGGCCAGATTCCCGGAAAAGCTTTCCCCAGCGGCATTCTGCCGCGTGGGTGGAGCTTCATTTCCATCCACCAGCTGTCTAAAAAAACGGAAATGATACAAAAGACAGCTTCCTTTGGTCGCGCATGGAAGTTCAAGTGTGCCCAGGCTGAGTGGATGTCTTCCAACCACCTCAAGCTGAACTCAGACAAGACTGAGCGTCTCTTCTTCCCATGGCTACTATCTCCATTGTGATGTCCCACACACACCACTAGTGGATAGAGTGCTCTGCCTACCTGCTTAGCCCTTTTCCAATAGAGCGTCGCAGTCCCGCCCCCTACCATGGACCAGGAAATTAATCCCAATGCATTTTTCCCATAGACATTTCAAAAAGTATTTATTTAAAGACGGTTACGCCGCGGACAAAGCCAACTCGAGTCGTGACAACTCATGACAACACAAACAATATTTTGGACCAAACAAATAATTACAAAGAAGAAAAACAAAAAAAAAAGTGTTGTAACCTGCCGTTTTTTTGTTCTTTCTAATTACTTGTTCGGCCCAAAAAATGGTGTTTGTTGTCATGATTTGTCACGACTCGAGTTGGCTTTGTCCGCGGCATAAACGTCTTTAAATAAATACTTTCTGAAATGTCTATGAGGAAAATCAGGAGAATCATTTCCTGGTCCATGGTAGGGGGCGGGACTGCGATGCTCTATAGGTGAGAATGTGTGGGGCATTCCAGCCTAATGGCTGATTGGAAAGCACCTGGGCCCGGTGCCTCCAACAGCTATAAATAGCCCTGCCCATGTCAGTCTTGTGAGAGTTCCAGAGGAGGCAGACCGGCCTCAACTCCCCTGCCTGTTGCTTCATGCCTTCCTTTGTTTGTTATGTTTAAGTTATTCTTTTCATCCACACACGCACCACACTGTCAACATCCATCCATCCATCCATCCATCCATCCACCCACCCATCCATCCATCCATCCATCCACCCATCCATCCACCCACCCACCCATCCATCCATCCACCCACCCACCCACCCATCCATCCATCCATCCATCCATCCATACACCCACCCATCCATCCATCCATCCATCCATCCACCCACCCATCCATCCATCCATCCATCTCTAACTATCTCCATAGACAACTATCTCCATAGACAACTGTAACTATCTCCATAGACAACTCTAACTATCTCCATAGACAACTCTATCTCCATAGACAACTCTAACTATCTCCATAGACAACTCTATCTCCATAGACAACTCTAACTATCTCCATAGACAACTCTAACTATCTCCATAGACAACTCTATCTCCATAGACAACTGTAACTATCTCCATAGACAACTCTAACTATCTCCATAGACAACTCTATCTCCATAGACAACTATCTCCATAGACAACTCTAACTATCTCCATAGACAACTCTAACTATCTCCATAGACAACTCTAACTATCTCCATAGACAACTCTATCTCCATAGACAACTCTAACTATCTCCATAGACAACTCTAACTATCTCCATAGACAACTCTAACTATCTCCATAGACAACTATCTCCATAGACAACTCTAACTATCTCCATAGACAACTCTAACTATCTCCATAGACAACTCTATCTCCACAGACAACTATCTCCATAGACAACTGTAACTATCTCCATAGACAACTCTAACTATCTCCATAGACAACTCTATCTCCATAGACAACTCTAACTATCTCCATAGACAACTCTATCTCCATAGACAACTCTAACTATCTCCATAGACAACTCTAACTATCTCCATAGACAACTCTAACTATCTCCATAGACAACTCTAACTATCTCCATAGACAACTCTAACTATCTCCATAGACAACACCTTGGTAACCTCAGTTCCAACAGCCAGGAACCTTGGTGTTGTCCTGGACAGTCAGCTCCCATCCATCCATCCATCCATCCACCCACCCACCCACCCACCCATCCATCCATCCATCCATCCATCCATCCACCCACCCATCCATCCATCCATCCATTCATCCACCCACCCATACATCCATCCATCCATCCACCCACCCACCCATCCATCCACCCACCCACCCATCCATCCATCCATCCATCCATCCATCCATCCCTTGGACAGTCCTGGACAGTCGGCTCTCGTTCAAAACACACATCACAGCTGTCACTCCATCCTGTAGATTTACACTATATAACATTCAGACCCTTCCTCACCCAGGAGTCAGGCAATCAGACCCTTCCTCAACCTAGGGCGGCTGTGGCTTAGGAGGTAGAGCAGGTCATCCAATGATCCATGGGTCGGCGGTTCGAATCCCGGCTCCTCCTGTCTACATGTCGAAGTGTCCTTGGGCAAGACACTGAACCCCAAATTGCTCCCGATGTGCTGGTTGGTACCTTGCATGGCTTCCGCTGCAATCGGAAGTAAGAGAGACTTCCAACTATCTGACCTTCAAATTCAACCTGAAAAGGTGGCTAAAAACGATTCAAATCTGTAATCATGAGTAACTATCAGCACTATTTGGTATTTACAACCGGTGTCATTTCTTTGTGGAGTTGCTGTTGTTCTGTCCCCTGTACCATGTTGATCTGTTCCTGTATTTTACTGTATTGTACTGTGTTTTCGTATGGACATGGTGTTGGGTGCTGGCACATATGCACACATGGCATCAACGCATGGTGCTGTGTGCCGGCACACACACTCTGTCTTTCTTGTATCTGTTGTATTGTGTTTTTGTATGGACATAGTGTTGGGTGCTGGCACATATGCACACATGGCATCAACGCATGGTGTTGTGTGCTGGCACACTACACTATGTCTTTCTTTTTATCTGTTTTGTATTGTGCTTTTGTATGGACATACTGTAGTGTTGGGTGCTGGCACATATGCACACATGGCATCAACGCATGGTGTTGTGTGCTGGCACACTACACTATGTCTTTCGTTTTATCATTCATTTCTTAAGAGCCTGCCCAGGGACTACAGATGAAATTTAGCTTTGGCTAACTCTGGCCCATTTACATTGATGTGAAAACTGACATGTTGATTAATGAGCTTTGTCCCTGTCAAATAAATAAATAAATAAATCGGTGTATGAATGTGTGTATGAATGGGTGAATGTAATGCACAATCTATGTAAAGCGCCTTGGATAAAGGCGCTATATAAATGCACCATTTACCATTTACCATTTACCATTTACCCAGGAGTCAGCCAATCAGACCCTTCCTCACCCAGGAGTCAGCCAATCAAACCCTTCCTCACCCAGGAGTCAGCCAATCAGAGCCTTCCTCACCCAGGAGTCAGCCAATCAAACCTTCCTCACCAGGAGTCAGCCAATCAGACCCCCCCCCCCCCCCCCCCCCCCCCCCCCCCCCCCCCCCCCCAGGCACTGCAACCTGGGGGGGGGGGGGGGGGGGGCACTGCAACCTGGGGGGGGGGGGGGGCACTGCAACCTTTTGACTGCAAGTTGTAACACTTGCTACTCACCCAGGGTATGACATCACCATCATACGCTGATACATCCAATCAGAAAAGTCCTATCTGATTGACAGCCCATACATCCAATCAGAAAACTCCTATCTGATTGACAGCCCATACATCCAATCAGAAAAGTCCTATCTGATTGACAGCCCATACATCCAATCAGAAAAGTCCTATCTGATTGACAGCCCATACATCCAATCAGAAAAGTCCTATCTGATTGCATTAAACAACATTACACAACAATAACATATAAACATTTATTAGCTCAGCTTTCCCACAAGATTTCCCACAAAAACATTACAAACAGGTCCTTTGATGTTGGTGCAGGTCTAAAGTCAATAGACTTGATGTTGGTTCAGGCCTAAAGTCAATAGACTTGATGTTGGTTCAGGCCTAAAGTCAATATACTTGATGTTGGTTCAGGTCTAAAGTCAATAGACTTGATGTTGGTTCAGGCCTAAAGTCAATAGACTTGATGTTGGTTCAGGTCTAAAGTCAATAGACTTGATGTTGGTTCAGGTCTAAAGTCAATAGACTTGATGTTGGTTCAGGCCTAAAGTCAATAGACTTGATGTTGGTTCAGGTCTAAAGTCAATAGACTTGATGTTGGTGCAGGTCTAAAGTCAATAGACTTGGCTGCCATATGATGTCATTCCAAAAGGCAGACATTGGAGAGGAGAGCGTCCCTCAACATAAACATATTGCATCGATGATGCAGCTGATGCACAAACGCACGCACGCACACACACACGCACGCACACACGCACACACACACACACACACATAATAAGTAGCAAAACAAACAGTAACATACTTAGCATGTTGATGATACTGTCTCAGTCATGGTTGCAAAAAAAAGAAGGAAAAAAAGGTAAATTATTCCAGGAGTGAAAAATGTGTCTACTAGGTCAGCGCTGTGGCCATGATGGGGTTAATCCTCCTTATGGTCAGTCCACAGTGGTCAGTCCACAGGCCCGAAGATAGCTCCTAGCCTCCTAGCCTCCTAGCCTCCTAGCAGAGTCCAACAGGTCCTGGTGTCCACAAAGCCCTATAAACAGGCCTACAGCAGTCTCTCTACCACAGCTATAGAGTCTTACAGGTCCTGGTGTCCACAAAGCCCTATAAACAGGCCTACAGCAGTCTCCCTACCACAGCTATAGAGTCTTACAGGTCCTGGTGTCCACAAAGCCCTATAAACAGGCCTACAGCAGTCTCCCTACCACAGGTATAGAGTCTTACAGGTCCTGGTGTCCACAAAGCCCTATAAACAGGCCTATATCAGCCTCCCTACCACGGCTATAGTCTTACAGGTCCTGGTGTCCACAAAGCCCTAAAAACAGGCCTATATCAGCCTCCCTACCACGGCTATAGTATTACAGGTCCTGGTGTCCACAAAGCCCTAAAAAAAGGCCTATATCAGCCTCCCTACCACGGCTATCAGACTGCTGGTGGCTGAAGGCTTCCACAAGCCCTACCGTAGACCCTAAACAAGCTCCTAGCCTCCTAGGAGACTCCACCAACAGCCCTACAAGGGCCTCGATCCCTCCCACCGCCCCAAAATACTGTCTGTCTGTCTGACACACACACACACACACACACACACACACACACACACACACACACACACACACACACACACACACACACACACACACACACACACACTGTGTGTGAGTGTGGACTGACCTGTATGTCTGTCTGTCTCACACACACAGTGGCCTACTCTGTCTGTCAGTCAGTCCCTTGTTACCAGCTTGGCTCTTTCTTTCTTTCTTTCTTTCTTTCTTTCTTTCTTTCTTTCTTTCTTTCTTTCTTTCTTTCTTTCTTTCTTTCTTTCTTTCTTCCTTCCTTCCAGTGGGTTAGGGTTAGTTACTGCTACTGCAGGGACAGACTGCAGACCGCTCTGCTGAGATTAGATTGGGGGGAGGGGAGGGGGGGGGGGGGTGACTGAGAGCAACTAAAGTGTGTTACTTTAGTAACACACTCACGCATGCACGCACGCACGCATGCACGCACGCGCGCACGCACGCACGGTGCATGCGTGCGTGCGTGCGTGTGTAACATGACATCAGCAGAAAGGTCAACAGTGGTCCGGTAGGATCACATTCAACACTGATGCATTCTGGGTTATTCTTAGAGCTGCCAGCATGCTTCTCCTTATTAGGACACACACACACACACACACACACACACACACACACACACACACACACACACACACACACACACACACACACACACACACACACACACACACACACACACACACACACACACACACACACACACACACACACACACACATCTTTCTCCCACACCTTCCATGCAGTTCAGAGCTAGAGTAGCACAGCTCTCTGTTATCACCATAGTGAATGCACATCTAGACAATTTACAATTTACAGTTTAGGCATTTAGCAGACGCTCTTAATCCAGAGCGATTACACACACGCACGCATGCACGCATCATTCTAATATAATAAATATTTTGTTTTCGGTATCTCAGCTCAAGCCTACAATGTAATACTTTGTTGTGCACAAACATCAGTATATATAGCCTATAGGCTATATATATACTATATATAGTATATATTATTATTATTTATTTTGGTGGATCTTGGTGGATCTTGGCTCAAAAAAGTGTGGGCACCCCTGGAGTACAGCATCTTGGGTCTGGTCCACAGGATTCGCTACACCACCAAGATACCCATGTACCTATCTAAATACTTCACTAAGATACCCATGTACCTGTCTAAATACTTCACTAAGATACCCATGTACCTGTCTAAATACTTCACTAAGATACCCATGTACCTGTCTAAATACTTCACTAAGATACCCATGTACCTGTCTAAATACTTCACTAAGATACCCATGTACGTGTAATACTTCACTAAGATACCCATGTACCTGTCTAAATACTTCACTAAGATACCCATATACCTGTCTAAATACTTCACTAAGATACCCATGTACCTGTCTAAATACTTCACTAAGATACCCATGTACCTGTCTAAATACTTCACTAAGATACCCATGTACCTGTCTAAATACTTCACTAAGATACCCATGTACCTGTCTAAATACTTCACTAAGATACCCATGTACCTGTCTAAATACTTCACTAAGATACCCATGTACCTGTCTAAATACTTCACTAAGATACCCATGTACCTGTCTAAATACTTCACTAAAATACCCATGTACCTGTCTAAATACTTCCTTAATGTCAACGAAGTCCACACCCACAACCACGTTCAACCCAGATTCGGCTCAAACAAGGGCTTAAATTAATTTCGCTCCTATGCCACTAAAATGTGGAACACCCTACTAACAGAAATGTGAATCCCTAGACTCCTTCAAAACAGCTCTCAAAGAGCACCTACGGGCGGATGCCTGTAGATGAATATATATTATTTCAGAGCGAACATATTCAACTCAAATCTTTGCTTCTATTCTATTCTTGCGGCAATTACACATATTTTTGGGGATCCTTGACATGAAAATGTTTGAGAACGACTGACATAGAAACATGATTTTATTTTCTTCAGAAAACTGTCATGATTTAGAAGACATTAAGTAGCCTAGAATCTGGTTTCAGGTCTAAAGCTGTGAATAACATTGAACTGAACCAATTCAATCTGTGAATAACATTGTTATTAACAGTTATTAACATGTTATTGTTAATAATATGTTAATAACATTGAACTGAACCAATTCAATCTGTGAATAAAATCACCTGCTTCTTGTTAGTTGAATCCTCCCGGCCTGGGAACGAGGCTCTGCTGCCATCTTGTGGTGACATCAAGCAAAGGCAGAAATAGAATACATTAAGTACTCATTTGTACTTTATTACATTTTACTGTAAATTAAGCTATACGTTTTAGTTTAGTTAGTTAGTTTACATTCAGTTCACATGAAATAACCAACTAAGAACATCAGAGCTTCTTAAAGTTTAGTTAGTTAGTTTACATTCAGTTCACATGAAATAACCAACTAAGAACATCAGAGCTTCTTGTGTTTTAGTTTAGTTAGTTAGTTTACCTTCAGTTCACATGAAATAACCAACTAAGAACATCAGAGCTTCTTATGTTTTAGTTTAGTTAGTTAGTTTACATTCAGTTCACATGAAATAACCAACTAAGAACATCAGAGCTTCTTATGTTTTAGTTTAGTTAGTTAGTTTACCTTCAGTTCACATGAAATAACCAACTAAGAACATCAGAGCTTCTTATATGGCAGATTACAGAAACATAATTATACACCATCAAATAAAATAAGAGAAGAGAAGAAGCACCCACCTCATATAAAACTGTGATTTAAATAAATTATTAGTATAGAATATTAGTAATATTATATAACTAGTATGATGATAGTATTTCTGTCTATGTAATCTTTATGTTGTGTAATCTTTATGTTGTCGTCCACTCAGAGTTAACAGTCTTTGTATTGAGTTGTGCTTGAAATGTAGGCCTACTGTAATTCTGCAAACTGTTTTAATAAATACTTCAATCAATCAAACTCTAAAGTAGTCTCGCCGTGTGCGTAGCCAGACCGTTATATTATATTATAATTATATTATAATTGTATTATAGCTCTATAGAGCCAGACAATAATAGTCCACAATCTATGTTTATTATGACGGAAGCATTCAATAGCCTGGCAACGCGAGACTACCTCAAATTAAATGCTCACATCCGGTCCCGAGCCCGCCTACTGCATCCGGTCGTGTTCACAACGTAAACACTGCATGTATTTACGGTATTTACGTATCCGCTCTAGACCGGATATGCAAACTGAACAGTGATTCAACCCTCCGCTGATGGGACGCTTGTTTTATTCCGCCGGCTACTACTAGTAGGGCGGAGGTGTTATATAACGACCTGACAAAGACTATGTCTAAACCTAACCCTAACGAGTAAAACGAGCGCACCCTCAACCATCGACTCGCAGGCTCTGCAAAAAAGGTTCTCCCGTTGTTGCCCATAGGTGTTGCCATGTCTGCTTATTATAAGCGACTTTGTTTGGGTTTGTATTTCAGTAGTTTCTTGTAACTATATTGGTGGTTGCAGTTTTTTGGGAGCTTGTTTCCAAAATGTAGTTGCTTATTTTGGGCGTCCTTTGTGTTTTTGTTTAAACCAGTGGTTTCATGTCAAGGACCCGCAAAATAATGATGTAGGCCTATGTATTTGTCTGCAGACCCTAGCTCTAATGCCCAACGGAAGCAGCAGCAGTAAGGCTATGGAACAGAGCGAGCAGACCCCCGATCTGAACATGTTAAATGTCAGGGACAAGATTTGTACTAATCTACTAATCTCACAACACGTCCTGCCTAATAGTTCCTCTTCTTTTGGGCTTGTCTTCATGGTAACAGGTCATCTCGCCCCTTTGCCAACTCGCCCCCGCGAAAAGTGAAGGCTCGCCCCGGAATTTCGAAAAGTGAATACGGCTCGCCCCAAACCGTGGATAGCTTGCCCCCAAAGCGTGGATATCTCGCCCCAAAGCACGGATATCTCGCCCCATGTTTATTTCATGTTTATTTTACCTTATTTCTCATATTAGAACATTTAGAATCAATGTTGTTTGTCAAAGGAGAACATTTAGAACCAGTTTGTTGTTGTTGTTGTTGTTGTTGGTCAAATGAAAATTATGCATGGATAATGAATGGCTCACCCCCCTCCATTGTTCTGGAAATTCCATTCTGGAAAGGCGTTCCATTCCTCCATTACTGAAATTAGTTGTTGTACTATTCTGCTATGTCTGCCTAAAAGTACAGTAGGCCTACTTGAAATTCCATTCTGGAAAGGCGTTCCATTCCTCCATTACTGAAATTAGTTGTTGTTGTTGTTGTTGTTGTTGTTGTTGTTGTTGTTGTTGTTGTTGTTGTACTATTGTTGTACTATTCTATGTCTGCCTAAAAGTACAGTACTTGTTAGTTGTTAGAGTTAAAGATTTAGCTGGAGACCTGGAGTCTGTGAAATCTTTCACAGACTTACAGCGCCACCAACAGGTGGATTTTTGAAAATGACTCAAATCATGAAGGCAGCGTGAAATTTACGTGGAATCTTTCACAGACTTTCATACTAGGCTGATGAATAGGCCGATCTTCGCCGCTTGGGGCGAGTTGGCAAAGGGGCGAGCCGTCTCGTATTCTTTTTCATAGACCAAGGTTTCCTACTTTTTCCATATAAGGGTTTATTTGTTCATATTTAAATGTTGTGATGAATTGAAAATGGTGGACCCTGATGTAAACTATAGATTTAGTGCTTTAATGGTATTTATCCTCAATGTAACAGTTTCATTTTTTATTGACTTGTGCTTTCATTTGAAATGTACCCATTCTACATACTGTGAAATATAATGAAATGTACCCATTCCACATACTGTGAAATATAATGAAATGTACCCATTCTACATACTGTGAAATATAATGGAATGTACCCATTCTACATACTGTGAAATATAATGAAATGTACCCATTCTACATACTGTGAAATATAATGAAATGTACCCATTCTACATACTGTGAAATATAATGGAATGTACCCATTCTACATACTGTGAAATATAATGAAATGTACCCATTCTACATACTGTGAAATAATGAAATGTACCCATTCTACAAACTGTGAAATAATGAAATGTACCCATTCTACATACTGTGAAATATAATGAAATGTACCCATTCTACATACTGTGAAATATAATGGAATGTACCCATTCTACATACTGTGAAATATAATGAAATGTACCCATTCTACATACTGTGAAATAATGAAATGTACCCATTCTACAAACTGTGAAATAATGAAATGTACCCATTCTACATACTGTGAAAGAAAAAAATTGTCATCCAACCTGGTTGCTTACCGTATTTCTCTCGCGAGATCTGGCAACACTGATCTCCGTGGTGTTGTTGTTGTTCATTGCGCATGCGTGAAAGACGTCGATGCGGAAGTTGCCCCGGCAGTATGTGCGTGTAGTGTTGATGTTGTTGTTGTTCTAACCCTAACGGTCGGCAACGGGCCACATGTTGTTGTTCTAACGGTTAACGGTCGGTAACGGACCACATGTTGTTATAACGGTTAACGGTCGGTAACGGTCCACATGTTATAACGGTAACGGTCCACATGTTGTTCTAACGTTAACGGTCGGTAACGGTCCACATGTTGTTCTAACGTTAACGGTCGGTAACGGTCCACATGTTGTTATAACGGTTAACGGTCGGTAACGGTCCACATGTTGTTCTAACGGTTAACGCTCGGTAACGGGCCACATGTTGTAATAACGGTAACGGTCGGTAAGGTCCACATGTCTCCTAAAATGTGTCAGATGGAGTCTGTACGGCTGGCCATAAATGAACACATGACGTCAGTGGTGGGAGAAGACATCCTGTGTGTTTTGGAGAAACAGCAGCATGACAACAAGGCTTGTTGTTGTGTGAGTGTGGTCAGAGTGTTTGTGTTGGAGCGCCTCAGTGCGGCCGCCGGGTGGATGTGCAACCTCTTCCAGAGAGAGATGGAGACACTGGAAACTCTGCTGGACCATCAGTCAAAGCTGCTGGACATGGCTTTTAATGTGGACACACACACTGCAGGTAACACACACACACAC
Source organism: Electrona antarctica (assembly GCF_951216825.1). NCBI lineage: Eukaryota > Metazoa > Chordata > Actinopteri > Myctophiformes > Myctophidae > Electrona > Electrona antarctica. Next base: position 75,456 of record NW_027638010.1, on the reverse strand, counting down.
ACACACACTGGACCATCAGTCAAAGTAGACCTAGAATGTCTGTGATCATTCATATACTTCGTAAATTCTGTATCACAACACAGGCATAGATCGCTTGCACCTCTCTAGCCGCAATTTGCAACTCTAGATTTTTTTATAATGGGATGAATCTAGAGTTGCAATACCCTCCATTGACTCCCCACTCATCATTTTGTGTTTGCGATCTGCTTGTCTTAAACGACGTTAAACTCACCAACATTGCAGCTGTAGTCCAAGCTTGAATTATTCTCTTTCAATCTGCCGAGCTTGTTTTTCATAAAAATCCCCCGTAGACATGTTATGAGCTACTTTCTGTCAAGAAGAAGAAATGTTGGAGTTTGGAAGTCGTTTGTATTAAGGGGCCACGCTGCTGCCTCCTGCATTATGTGCAAATGCGAAACAGATGCATGCAGGGACGTTCAGTGACTTACGACGAGCGCTTCCAAACTCCAGCACTTAGAAAAAGAATCACTTGCACAGAATTTCTTGACAGAACGTAGCTCATAACATGTCTACGGGGGATTTTTATGAAAAACAAGCTCGGCAGATTGAAAGAGAATAATTCAAGCTTGGACTACAGCTGCAATGTTGGTTTAACGTTGTTTAAGACAAGCAGATCGCAAATGCAAAATGATGAGTGGGGAGTCAATGGAGGGTATTGCAACTCTAGATTCATCCCATTATAAAATAATCTAGAGTTGCAAATTGCGGCTAGCACCACTCCTGGTACAAATGAAACATGTGCGGCATAAATGTGATAAATGCTCTCCGTTTGTACTCACCCATTAAATAATCCCAAAGACGTGGAGTGAAATATTGTCCTCTATAGTTTCATATCCATGTGAAAGGTCTGGCACTAAACGTGTATTTAGTCAAATATCTCCACTTTTTCACGAGCTGCACACAGACGACATTCTCTCCGGGCGAGGGCCCGGAATGATCGATGGACTGAATTTACCAACAATCCCTGTTGATTACCGCATACGTCATCACAAATTAACCAGGGAAGCACAAATGTTTGGGACATACAATTGGCAGGTGCATTGCGATAGGTGCTGGGTAATTAATCACACCACCTGCCAATTGTGTGACCCAAACCTTTGTGTTTCCCTGATGACGTTTGTGATGATCAAAGTAAGTTTTGATAAATGAAGTCCAGCTGTCATTCCAAACCCCTTTGCCGGAGAGAAATCTGTCCGGGTGCAGCTCGTGAAAAGGTGGAGATATTTGACTAAACAAACATTTTATGACAGAACTTTCACATGGATATGAAACTAGAGGACAATATTTCACTCCAGACGTCTTTTTAATGGGTGAGTTACAGTCCAAATGAAGCATTTATCACATTATGCCGCCGTTCTCCCGCTGCAGCCACGAGTAACGACACTGATCTAGGGCTCCTGTATGTGGAATACTGTACCAACTGTATGTAACAACGGAGACATTCTAGGGCTACAGTCAAAGCTGCTGGACAGGGCCACTAATACCATAGTTCTACTAGGAACTACAGGGCCACTAATACCATAGTTCCACTAGGAACTACAGGGCCACTAATACTATAGTTCCACTCAGTCAAAGCTGCTGGACAGGGCCACTAATACTATAGTTCCACTAGGAACTACAGGGCCACTAATACTATAGTTCCACTCAGTCAAAGCTGCTGGACAGGGCCAGTGATACTATAGTTCCACTCAGTCAAAGGGCCAGTGGGCCACTAATACTATAGTTCCACTCAGTCAAAGGGCCAGTGGGCCACTAATACTATAGTTCCACTAGGAACTACAGGGCCACTAATACTATAGTTCCACTCAGTCAAAGCTGCTGGACAGGGCCACTAATACTATAGTTCCACTCAATCAAAGCTGCTGGACAGGGCCACTAATACTATAGTTCCACTCAGTCAAAGCTGCTGGACAGGGCCAGTGATACTGTATAGTTCCACTGGTAACAAGACAACTCACCCCTAAAGCCACTTTTGGTGAGTTGTCCAGACAACTCACCCCTAAACGTGAAGACATCTCACCCCTGCTTTTTTAGGGGTGAGATGTCTTCACTTTCCGGGGTGAGATGTCTTCACTTTTGGCCACTTTCGGGGTGAGATGTCTTCACGTTTAGGGGTGAGTTGTCAGGACAACTCACCGGGGTGAGATGTCTCGTATTCTTTGAGCTATACTTTACTGAATATTTCACAAGAATATAACACAAGAGTCAAATGTACGGTCAAATGTAATGTAGTTTATTTAAATATAGAAACATTGTAAACAAAGTTCAAACAGCAGTTTGTACAAAAAATATAAAAAAAAGGTAAACATCAAAAGTTTAGAAAAACATCAGTTTGTACAAAAAAATATAGAAAAAAGTTAAGTATAGAAAAAATGTAAACTAAAAAATATAGTAAAAAGTTGTCATAAAAAATAAAAAAAAACATCAGTTTGCTACAAAAACACTAAAAAGTTTAGGTAAACATCAAAAGTTTAGAAAAACATCAGTTTGTACAAAAAAATATAGAAAAAAGTTAAGTATAGAAAAAATTTAAACCCATATGATTAGATGAATGTGCAACTCACAGTCAAGCCCCTAGTCAGGGACCTCTATGGAACGATGATTGATATTGCTTGTAACTTTATAATTTTTATCAGACATAATAATGCTATATAGTTGTTTAAAAAGTGACATAGTACTGCTTTAACCCATTTAGACCTGACTTCGAAATAAAAAAAAGTCTTCTGAAAGAATATATTCAAAGATGTGTGCTGCATTTTCACGATTTTTTCAAAAATAGCATACCTATAAGCTCGTAGCGCGCCACTCGCTATGAGCTTGTAGATCTGCTATTTTTCAATAGCTTAAAGTATAACATAATGCTTAGTTAAAACACCAAAAGGGGTTCCCATCCAGAATGGGTTTAACTGTTACACCCCTCTAACAATGCTTAAAAAAAATTGTACAATCTATCAATTATGCAAGAATGTAAACATGAGATAGTCAGACTGCAGCACTGAAGCAAATTGATATAGCACAGAGGCCATTAAAACCCACTTCTGTCTCATTCTGTCTCCTAAAACTCAGACTTTCTGCAGCATCTAACTAAATAAAGCTGTCTTCTTCTCTGCTCTCAATGTCAGAATGACTTATAGAGTTACAATGTGTAACTTTGTGTATGTGGAAAAAAACCTCTCGATCACTCTCTACTTACTAGAACTATGCTTGTTATGGTTAGACCGAATAAATTGAGTTTGTTTAGCTATCCAGTGTGCAATCATTAATATATGTGTTCCTGTCGGGCGCCCGCTGGCCTAGCGGTCCAGGCGCATGCCACACATAATATGGCTCTGGCCTGACTGCGTGTCACGGGTTCGAGTCCCGTTCATGACGACCTTTGCTGCGTGTCTCTCCCCTTCTCTCTCTCTCCCTCTTTCCAGTCATGTTTAGCTTGGGAGGCAGGGTTGTTCCTGTCTACCTTCACTTGTATAAAAAGGCAAAAAGCCAAAAACAAATCTAATATATATATATATGTTCCTGTCTAGACTAGAGATACTTAGAAATAATTAACTCAGTATTTGGTATAGATCAAGCAATGCATCCACAATTCCACTATAGCACGCAGCCTATATGCCAAATGTTATACTGTGATATTATACAGTATTCAGCACATTATTTTAGGGCTATTTTGCAAAGACATTTATTTTACAATATGCAATCATTAGCGACATTGTCACTCGTGTGTGTGTGTGTGTGTGTGTGTGTGTGTGTGTGTGTGTGTGTGTGTGTGTGTGTGTGTGTGTGTGTGTGTGTGTGTGTGTGTGTGTGTGTGTGTGTGTGTGTGTGTGTGTGTGTGTGTGTGTGCAAACTTCTGAAGAAATGTGAACTGAACCCCTCTCAATTTGGTTACTCCAGAAGAGTCCAGATGGCTGTCACTTTTCTCACATGCTAATGTAACTAGCAATAGCAAGATCATTGTCCGAAAGTTCGCTTCGTTTGGCAGGTGTGAAGGCTCATTCGAATCCTAATGCGTGTCTAATGTGTCTGTCTGTCACTGTGTGGGGATCCGAGTGGAGACTTTCTTCATCTTGTTTAAATATAAATACTTCAAAATTAAAACACATGTTTAGCTCAGCATGATCTATAAACTGTATAGCTAACATGGAATATGCATAATAATTGTGATCGGATCATCAATGGGACTCTGGGAGTAGGCTATCTATTGTAAACTTCGGATCATTTTGCGCTCCCGTCTCCGCTGTGCCTCGTTCATGTGCCCAAAAAAAAGAACAGTGGCGCGCACACACACACACACACACACACACACACACACACACACACACACACACACACACACACACACACACACACACACACACACACACACACACACACACACACACACACACACACACAGTAAGTCTCCGACGACACACTGCATCCGTTACTCTCACTTTACGTGAACAGTCTATTTTTTAACATCGGCTTCTGAACACATTGATAAAATTCCCTGCTACGTTTCCTTGCTTTCCCTGACACAGCCAGTGTGAAGGCAAACCGCATCAAATTAAATATGCAAGAATCCAAATTCTCCGCCCATACGCATTTGAGTCTACAGAAGTATTAGGTGAGAATGTGACCTAATTAGCAACTTTGTACAGCCGTCTGGTGGCAGTGTCTACTCCTTACAAGTGTTTCACCGGATTTTACTGTTAAATAAATAAATAATTAGCCGTGACTGCGCACGTCTGTAGGAACCGATAGTTAGATCCGAAATTGAATTATGCCTACTGTAATGGGTGCCACGGAAAGTACAGACAACTCACCCCGCAATGTCAGAAAGTGAAGACATCTCACCCCGGAAAGTAAAGACATCTCACCGGGGTGAGATGTCTTCACTTTCCGGGGTGAGATGTCTTCACTTTCCGGGGTGAGCTGACCGGACATCTCACCCCGGACATCTCACCCCGACATGTCAAAAAGTGAAGACAACTCACCGGGGTGAGATGTCTCGTATTCGTTCCACTCAGTCAAAGGGCCAGTGGGCCACTAATACTATAGTTCCACTCAGTCAAAGGGCCAGTGGGCCACTAATACTATAGTTCCACTAGGAACTACAGGGCCACTAATACTATAGTTCCACTCAGTCAAAGCTGCTGGACAGGGCCAGTGATACTATAGTTCCACTCAGTCAAAGGGCCAGTGGGCCACTAATACTATAGTTCTGTAACGATTAAATAATTAAATTAACTGTTACTCTTTTTTAAAGCACGGGATAGTGACTGATCTCCTTCGACACAATTGATTTATGCTGAATGACAGGAATGGCAATAGACATTAGACAGCAAACACACTCAGTAAGAACACAGCGAAGTAGTGATGAAGTTATGATAGTATTTATCTACTCAAAGGAGAAATAATAATACAGCCAGGTATAAACAACAACCAACTCAGATGAATGAAAACAAGTTGAAACCCTTTGAACCGAATGTCCTCGATTCGCGCCCGCACGCACGCACGCACGCACGTACGTCCGCTAAATAGTTTATTAGATAGGTCTGTAAGAAAAGAGTAATTAAAGTCCGCATCTCGCGCACGCGCCCGCACGCTCCTATTGTTCCTTATCGCTCCGTGAATCCAAACGGCTCCAAACCGTCCCAGAACAAACGAAAAGTGTCAATCAATCAATGTCAATCCAAAAACGTTACTCCAAAAGTTATCCAAAAAGTAAAGGGATCCCCAGCAACGACGTAATCCACAAAGTAATGACTCCCAAGGGAAAAAACAACAATGGATCCTCGCGGGGTATAAAATAAAATATAAACGGTCTCACCAAGTCTTTTCTCTTGTGAAGTACAGCGCGCGGCAGTGTGGCCTTAGCTATTTTCCACCTATAGCGTTCCGAGTAGAGTTAATTATTAAATAAATAATGATCAAACTGGTCTAGGTCTCCTGTGGACTTCCTGGACGGTTTGCCTCTCTCGTTCGTTCCTCCCGCGGGCCGGCCACCAACGCCTACTTTACGTGCGTCAGACAGTCTCGGACCCGTCAATCAAAACAATCCCCTCAAATCATAACATAGGCTTTCAAAACACCCCTTAAACAATAACAAAATAAAACCTATTAGGACATTACCCTTAAAGGATGGCGTTAATTAAGGACCATTATACAATATCTGTGACATACACTTTTAAATGCCATAAATAAAATAAATCCTTCTTTTAACATATGTGGCAGCGCTACATAGACCCCCCCTCCAGCCATCGGCTACTAGGGTGAGGTACCATAGAACCTTTTTATATTCACCACATTGATAGTGTCCTGTTTATCAGGTGGGTTATTCCATCCGATTCGGTAATTCACCGGCCCTAATTTTCTCAGTATTTTAGCTGGCCCCTCCCACTTGGGCGCTAGCTTGGCGGAGAACTTGTCGCTGGCCTTCGAGAGAGGATGAGTCCTGACCCAGACTAGGTCACCCGCTAGAAAGTGCGCTTCTTTCCTGCGGGCATTATAATACCTAGCTTGTCTAGCCTGGTGCACACCCACTCTCCTCCTGACCTCCTCCGCCATCTTCTGTTGTCTCTCCACCAGGTTGTATGCGGCTTGGTCTGCCGGAGACGGTGGTTTATTGATCAGCCTCTCCAGTGGGCCTTGGAGCTTCCGACCCAAAGCCAGCTCAGCAGGGACTTTCCCGGTGGTTTCCTGTTGGGCTGTGTTGAGGGCGAAGCGGAACTCTGGTAGCCACTGGTCCCAGGTGTTATGGTGCTGGCCGACGAATGATGCAATCATGGTTTTCAATGTCCGGTTGATGCGTTCTGTAAGGTTGGTTTGTGGGTGGTAACTGGTGGTGAGTTTCTGGACAACACCCCAAGCCTTGCAGAGGTCCATCAACAAGTTGGCAGTGAATTGAGGTCCTCTGTCCGAAACGAGGTACGAGGGCACCCCCCAGCGGGTGAAGATTTCCTCCCTGAGGATCTTGCTGAGACGAGGTGTTTTGCTGTCTCTCAAGGGGAACATCTCTACCCATTTGGAGTAATAGTCCACCACTACCAAGAGGTAAACGTTGCCGGCTTTGCTCCTGGGGAATGGACCCATCAGGTCGACGCCTAACATCACTCCGGGAGCGGTGACTTGAGTGCTCTGTAGTAGCCCTGCCGGCTTGGTGTTGTCTGCCTTGTATTGCTGGCAGGTCACACAAGTCTTTGTGTGATCCCATACGTCCTTCCGGACCATTGGCCACCAGGCAACCTCCAGCACTCTTAAGAGGGTCTTCAGGCGACCCAGATGACCCCCCAACGGATTGTCGTGGAAGTACCTCAGGAATTCTGCCACCAGAGTCTGCGGAACGACCAACTGCCACTTTTCTCCCTGGTTCTTCAGCGGTACTCTTCGGTACAATAGCCCTTGGTGGTTACAGAAGCCGATGCGATCGGGTGGAGATGTTGTCCGACCGCTGTCTCTCCTCAGGTCCATCACAACCTGGTCTGTTCCTTGGGCCGTCGCCAATTCTGCCAATGTGGTCGGCAAGTCCGAGGGGCTTTTCGTGGACATGACAAGACAGGGTGAGGAGTGAATGGAGAGTGGCTCATAAGCACGGGACAGTGCATCCGGGGCGACGTTAAGACAGCCCCTCCGATAATGAACCTTGAAGGTGAATTGTTGCAGTCGGAGTATCCAACGAGTCAGTCGAGAGGTGGTCTTCGGGCAGTTGAAAGCCCAGGACAGTGCAGCATGGTCCGTGAAGACTGTGAACTCTGGTCCCTCCAGATAGTGCCTCCACTTTTCCACAGCCCAGACCACAGCCAGGCACTCCTTCTCAGAAGTGGAATAATTCTGTTCTGGGCCTCGGAGTCCCCTCGACGCGTAAGCAATTACATGCTCACCATCGTCGGTGGTCTGGGAGAGGATGGCTCCGAGACCCACTTCGCTGGCATCCGTGTGTACCTGGAATGGTAGTGATGTATTGGGTTGCGCCAACACTGGGGAGCTCTTCAACGCCTGCTTCAGAGCTTCCATGCTGTCTTGGCACTGGCTGGTCCAGTTCCATTCCACTCCCTTCCTCTTCAGATTGTTGAGAGGGGCTGCCATATCGGCAAAACGGGGAATGAATTTGTGGTACCATCCCGCAAGCCCCAAGAAACGCTGTACAGCCTTCAGATCCCGAGGGACAGGATAGTCAGATACAGCCTGGGTCTTAGATGGATCAACCTCTACGCCTCTGTTGGAGACAATATGCCCCAAGAACATCAGCTCTCGTTTGAAAAAGTGGCACTTCTTCATGTTGAGGCTGAGATTGGCGGCATGCAACTTCTGGAAGACGGATTCCAAGTCTCTAAGATGTTGTTCTTTGGAGTGAGAGTACACGATGATGTCATCGATGTAGACAAAGCATAGCTTTCCCCTCAACTCCGACAAGACCGTCTCCATCAGCCGCTGAAAGGAGGCTGCCGCATTCCGCAGACCGAATGGCATGGCCTTAAACTGGAAAAGTCCAAGAGATGTAATGAAAGCAGTCTTCGCCTTGCTCTCCTTTGCCATCGCCACCTGCCAGTATCCAGACTGCAAGTCCAAGGAACTGAACCATGAGGCCCCTTCCAAGGATTCAAGGATGTCGTGAATGATGGGCATCGGATAAGCGTCTGGCAGCGTTTTGGCATTCACCCTTCGGTAGTCCACACAGAATCTGTAGGACCCGTCTGGTTTGTTCACCAGAACTACAGGTGATGACCAAGCTGACTGTGACGGCTCAATGATCCCATCCACCAGCATCTTCTCCACATGTTCCTCTATGACTTTCTTCTTCTGTGGAGACACACGATACGCCTTGCATCGTACAGGCACTTCATCCTGCACGAAGATGGTGTGCTTCTCCACAGATGTCTTCCCCAGTTTACTGGAGGTGACTGCAGGCCAGTCACCCATGAGCTGTAGGAGCTCCTCCGGACAGTCCGTGTCATAAGGAACCCGTAACTCTGGGTTGACCGTAGAGGCCCAGCAACTTCTCATCTCTCCTGGAGGCAAGGCATAATAGAGGCGGATGCCTGGTTGGTAGATGATGGTGGGAGACTTGTCCCACAAGCTGGAGTTGGCCTTCTGGCTTAAGAAAGGATAATAGGTATAACCTTGTCCAGTCTTCAACCCATACCTATTCTTAGCCAGATCAAGAATGGCACCGGTCTCGGCAAGGAAATCTAGCCCAAGGATCAGTGGGAACACAAGATGGCGATCTTGCATCACATGGGTGTCGATGGTTCTTTTCACCCCATGCCAGTTGAACCCGAGGTCTTTCTTGCCCAGGGCCTGATGAGCTGAGCCATCAGCTAGGACAAAACCCTGTCTGACAACCGGTAAGGTTTCGTCTGGTAGCATGACTCGCTTCCACAGACTTTCCTTAATCAGGGTGAAAGAACTCCCAGTGTCCACCACTGCCTCTACTGGGATTCCCTTGATGGTAACTGGGACCAACAGGAGCTTATGTTCTTTCTTTTTGCAGCTCTTGTGTTGCACTAGAGAAAGCTCTGCTATGGTCTTCGCCGACTGTTTCTTCTTCTCCTTACCCTGTTTGTCAGTACTCGCCTTCACCCTCTGCCAGTAGTCCTGGGTTCCTGAGAAGTCCTTCTCCACCATGGACCCCACCTTTACTAGCTCGGTCACTGTCGTCACAGTGCCCCGCAGGCAGCCAGCCACTTTAGGGTTGATGTTACTCAAGATGCGTCTCACTATATCTTCCTCTGGCATGTCTCGCTTCCACTTGAGGCACAGTGCACGATAATCGTATGCAAAGTCCCTGAGACATTGCTCTGGTTTCTGCACCATGGACCTCAGTCTCTCCTCCACTTCTGTCATGTAGTCAGAGGAGAGGAAAGCGGACATGAAGGCATTTTTAAATGAGACCCAATTGTGGACTTGGCTTTTAGCAGCCTGCCACCAGCTGAGTGCCGGCCCCTTGAAGACGGAGGACAGGGCTCCCAAAAGTTCCCGGTTGGAGAGGGGTCTTAAGGCAAGGAAGGTCTCACACTGCTCAATGAAGGCAAGGACATCGGAAGTTTCAGTCGTGGCACCAAACGTAGGAAACTCCAGCCGCACCGGGGGTTTGGAGTAAGACGGAGAGGAGAGTGAATGCGCTCCAGGCTGACTATATGGTATAGGGGGCGCTATGGGGCTGACATCTGTGGAAAGTTCTAGGGGTCTGCTTGCTACAGGTGTACTAGTAGGTCTTGCCCTAGCAAGGTCTTTCTTCCACTTGTCGTCCCTGCGTAACAAACAGTTTACTGTATCCCTTTCCAGTTTCTGCATGTCTGCCCTTATATCTTCTCCTAGTCTGGTGAGAGTAGATTCAATGGACTGCCTTAGGTGGGCCTCCCTGTTCACTGAACTGGCTATGGAAGCTCTAAAATCATTTTCGAGCTTAGCCAATTTTTTTTCCAGAGACTTCACCTCACCTTTAAGTTCCCCA
>NW_027638010.1:47500-60000 GCF_951216825.1 Electrona antarctica | reverse complement strand
GTGAGTCTGTAGTTCTGACTGTAATGGGAAGTTCATTCCATAGTTTAGATTGGGAGTGAGTGTGTAGTTCTGACTGAAATGGGAAGTTCATTCCATAGTTTAGATTGGGAGTGAGTCTGTAGTTCTGACTGCAATGGGAAGTTCATTCCATAGTTTAGATTGGGAGTGAGTCTGTAGTTCTGACTGTAATGGGAAGTTCATTCCATAGTTTAGATTGGGAGTGAGTGTGTAGTTCTGACTGCAATGGGAAGTTCATTCCATAGTTTAGATTGGGAGTGAGTGTGTAGTTCTGACTGCAATGGGAAGTTCATTCCATAGTTTAGATTGGGAGTGAGTCTGTAGTTCTGACTGCAATGGGAAGTTCATTCCATAGTTTAGATTGGGAGTGAGTGTGTAGTTCTGACTGCAATGGGAAGTTCATTCCATAGTTTAGATTGGGAGTGAGTCTGTAGTTCTGACTGCAATGGGAAGTTCATTCCATAGTTTAGATTGGGAGTGAGTCTGTAGTTCTGACTGCAATGGGAAGTTCATTCCATAGTTTAGATTGGGAGTGAGTCTGTAGTTCTGACTGCAATGGGAAGTTCATTCCATAGTTTAGATTGGGAGTGAGTCTGTAGTTCTGACTGCAATGGGAAGTTCATTCCATAGTTTAGATTGGGAGTGAGTCTGTAGTTCTGACTGTAATGGGAAGTTCATTCCATAGTTTAGATTGGGAGTGAGTCTGTAGTTCTGACTGCAATGGGAAGTTCATTCCATAGTTTAGATTGGGAGTGAGTCTGTAGTTCTGACTGTAATGGGAAGTTCATTCCATAGTTTAGTCTAGCTCAGCTAACAACAGCCAGACTACTAGACAGAGAACACACGTTTATCAATTCACTTTATATTTTGTCAATTACTTCCATGACAGGGAGAGAGGTGGTGGAGTTAGCTGTTTTATAGCAGACAGTTTGAGAGGGGGAGGGGTGGTGGAGTTAGCTGCTTTATAGCAGACAGTTTGAGAGGGGGAGAGGTGGTGGAGTTAGCTGTTTTATAGCAGACAGTTTGAGAGCGGGAGAGGTGGTGGAGTTAGCTGCTTTATAGCAGACAGTTTGAGAGCGGGAGAGGTGGTGGAGTTAGCTGCTTTAGCAGACAGTTTGAGGGTCCAATGGAGTTGAGTTGTTTTTTTCCGAAGCGCTTTTTAATACTTCTCATTGGTTCAACACACAGACGTAAAGAATGTTCAGTACTGATCTATCAAAAATGGAGTTAGGTGGTTTCCTCCCGACAGCAACGGATAATAAATGTTTGACTCTCATGTGGTTTCAGACCTCCAGGACCTCCCGCTGTGCAAGGAGGAGCAGGAGGAGGTACAACTGAAGGGTCTTTCCTCTGAACATCTGGAGGGCGTCCCCAGTCTGCTGCAGGAGGAGGTGCAACTGAAGGGTCTTTCCTCTGAACATCTGGAGGACGACGCAGTACCTCCACGGCTCCAGCAGGGGGCGGTGGCCCCGCCGATCCCCGTAGCAGCGGCCCCGCCGATCCCCGTAGCAGCGGAGCAACGGCCGTCGTCGCTTTCGGTGAAGAGCGAAGACGAAGACGAGGAGGAGAAACCCTTCGGTTGGAACCGTCCGTCCACCGAAGAGGAGAAACTAGGGGTGAGCGATATAGTGATAAATGTCGTCCTTCAGACCGTGGGACGTCTCCACATGTCCTATCTAACCCTTTCAGACCGTGGGACGTCTCCACACGTCCTATCTAACCCTTTCAGACCGTGGGACGTCTCCACACGTCCTATCTAACCCTTTCAGACCGTGGGACGTCTCCACACGTCCTATCTAACCCTTTCAGACCGTGGGACGTCTCCACACGTCCTATCTAACCCTTTCAGACCGTGGGACGTCTCCACACGTCCTATCTAACCCTTTCAGACCGTGGGACGTCTCCACACGTCCTATCTAACCCTTTCAGACCGTGGGACGTCTCCACACGTCCTATCTAACCCTTTCAGACCGTGGGACGTCTCCACACGTCCTATCTTACGGCCGGGCTCCACCGGGCGCGTCAGCGTCGCGTCTCCGTCACCGTCAGGGAATGTTCCCTTTTTAATCAATGAAGGGTGGCTACACAGCCCGCGTTGACGGAGACGCGACGCGTGCATTAAAATTGAACCGGTGCGTTTTTTGACGCGACGCGACGGAGACGCAACGCGTCCGGTGGAGCCCTGGCGTAACCCTTTCAGACCGTGGGACGTCTCCACACGTCCTATCTAACCCTTTCAGACCGTGGGACGTCTCCACACGTCCTATCTAACCCTTTCAGACCGTGGGACGTCTCCACGCGTCATAGCGCTTTTTTATTGATATCAAACAAAAAATAAAAATTCAATTCATTTTTTTTTTGCCTCTCCTTCTGCACCTGCACGCCTGCACACAGGCGGTGCAGCTTCTGTACCAACAGCTGGGCCTTCTGTACCAACAGCTGGGCCTTCTGTACCAACAGCTGGGCCTTCTGTACCAACAGCTGGGCCTTCTGTACCAACAGCTGGGCCTTCTGTACCAACAGCTGGGCCTTCTGTACCAACAGCTGGGCCTTCTGTACCAACAGCTGGGGCCTTCTGTACCAACAGCTGGGCCTTCTGTACCAACAGCTGGGGCCTTCTGTACCAACAGCTGGGCCTTCTGTACCAACAGCTGGGGCCTTCTGTACCAACAGCTGGGCCTTCTGTACCAACAGCTGGGCCTTCTGTACCAACAGCTGGGCCTTCTGTACCAACAGCTGGGCCTTCTGTACCAACAGCTGGGCCTTCTGTACCAACAGCTGGGCCTTCTGTACCAACAGCTGGGGCCTTCTGTACCAACAGCTGGGCCTTCTGTACCAACAGCTGGGGCCTTCTGTACCAACAGCTGGGCCTTCTGTACCAACAGCTGGGGCCTTCTGTACCAACAGCTGGGCCTTCTGTACCAACAGCTGGGCCTTCTGTACCAACAGCTGGGCCTTCTGTACCAACAGCTGGGCCTTCTGTACCAACAGCTGGGCCTTCTGTACCAACAGCTGGGCCTTCTGTACCAACAGCTGGGCCTTCTGTACCAACAGCTGGGCCTTCTGTACCAACAGCTGGGCCTTCTGTACCAACAGCTGGGCCTTCTGTACCAACAGCTGGGGCCTTCTGTACCAACAGCTGGGCCTTCTGTACCAACAGCTGGGCCTTCTGTACCAACAGCTGGGCCTTCTGTACCAACAGCTGGGCCTTCTGTACCAACAGCTGGGCCTTCTGTACCAACAGCTGGGGCCTTCTGTACCAACAGCTGGGGCCTTCTGTACCAACAGCTGGGCCTTCTGTACCAACAGCTGGGGCCTTCTGTACCAACAGCTGGGCCTTCTGTACCAACAGCTGGGCCTTCTGTACCAACAGCTGGGGCCTTCTGTACCAACAGCTGGGCCTTCTGTACCAACAGCGCCCAGGATGATTCTTATGGCCAGAATACTAGTAAATTCTGTGGCGAGAGCATTTCCAACTGACTGCGCCACCTGGTGGGCATGGCCACACAGCGCCACCTGGTGGGCATGGCCACACAGCGCCACCTGGTGGGCATGGCCACACAGCGCCACCTGGTGGGCATGGCCACACAGCGCCACGCTGCTCACAAACACACTGCCTGCTGTTCGTCGTGCACGGAAGCACCAGCACGTTTCACTTACTGGCATAACGCCACTATATAACTGCTGGAAACAGTCGTGGTGCACATCCGGAAACAAACCTTTACCAAAATAAAATTACTGAACATAGATAAACTTAACAAAAAAAGAATGACAATTGCGGCAGCAATTGTCATTCTGGTCTTAATGGTCTCTTTGTGGTTTGTTTTACCTTGTTGGTGGTTGTATAGAGCACCGAAGTCCTGACGTAACTCGCTCATCCCTTCGATTCCCCTGGTTCGCGGAAATCGTCTACTGTAAGTGTTGTGGTCCAAAAATAAACAAGCTGTCTCGGCGTTATTTTCAGGGAGGTGTCTCTGTATCGTTATATTGTCAGGGAGGTGTCTCTGTATCGTTATATTGTCAGGGAGGTGTCTCTGTATCGTTATATTGTCAGGGAGGTGTCTCTGTATCGTTTGCGACAGTTAGTCACTCATATATGATAGTCTGCTTCTAGCGAAAATTGAACTATTTCAGTAGCAGTAACAATAGCGTTTTCTCTCAGTCAGTTGATTCTTCATATCCATATGAGTGAAATGGCCGGGGTGACATGTTTATTTTTCAAACACAGTTCTTATATGAGGCGATCTAAAATCCCCCTATGGGGATTATAATGCAAATAAAAAGTACACAAACCTGTAGATTTGCGCCCTCTACTGATATTGACGTCAGACTTCGGTGCTCTATTGTTGTAAAGTAACCATAAAAACCAGCATGAAAACATATGGTGATAATATGGTGTATGGTGACACTGCTTGAAAACATACATATATATATAATACTTTTCCATATCGCCCCCCCCCCCCTAGGAGAAACCCTTCAGTTGGAACGAGGAGGACAAACCCTTCGGTTGGAACCCGTCGTCCAACGAGGAGGAGAAACCCTTCAGTTGCATGTTCTGCTGCAAGTCCTTCAACCTGAACGGCAACCTGAAGAGACACATGCGCATCCACACAGGGGAGAGACCCTTCGCTTGCACCACCTGCGACAAGCGCTTCGGCGAGAAGAAGGACCTGCACCGCCACATGCGGACACACACGGGGGAGAAACCCTTCGTCTGCGCCGTCTGCAGCAAGAGGTTCAGCGAGAGCTCCAGCCTCAAGACGCACATGACCATCCACACGGGGGAGAAGCGCTTCGTTTGTACCGTCTGCGGTAAGGGTTGGTGTAAGAAGGACGACCTGACCAAACACATGAGGATACACACGGGAGAGAAACCTTTCATGTGTACCGTCTGTAGCCGCTGCTTCAGTCGAGGCGAAACTCTGAAGAAACACATCAGGACTCACCGGTGAAAACCGCATTTAGGAATTCAGTCTGACTTTACGTTCACTGTTACATGAATTACATCTCTGGGCTTTCTTTCACTCTGCATTCATTCTATCAGCTGACTCTGCACAATTAGCCCTTCGCTAAGCCCCTCCCCAACCCGTCCTTGTCCAATAGGCACGTTAGCAGCACTAAGTCCCTCCCCAACCCGTCCTTGTCCAATAGTCACGTTAGCAGCGAGGAGGCGGGGCAAGCTGTCCTTCATTGAGATGCATTTTAAATGACGGGATTTCTCTGTATAAATTATCCATCATTTTAGTAGCAAAAAAATGTTTTCTAAATCTAATCAACCAGGCCTGCAGTATAGGCTATGCACTGGACAACAATACATTATTTATTTAATAATGTCATGGACATTTAATGGGCATGACATCATTTCAATAAACTAGAAATACGAGAACAGTATCACAACTCAATCAACTTTAACGACCGTCCGACAGGAGTTTTCATGTTGCACGGTCAGACTACGGTCATTAGTATTATTGCCAAGCTGTGTGTGTTCAACAACACAGAATGACGTTAAGCTGTGTGTGTGTGTTCAACAACACAGCCATGACGTTAAGCTGTGTGTGTTCAACAACACAGCCATGATGGTAAGCTGTGTGTTCAACAACACAGCCATGACGTTAAGCTGTGTGTGTTCAACAACACAGCCATGACGTTAAGCTGTGTGTTCAACAACACAGCCATGACGTTAAGCTGTGTGTGTGTTCAACAACACAGCCATGACGTTAAGCTGTGTGTGTGTGTTCAACAACACAGCCATGACGTTAAGCTGTGTGTGTGTTCAACAACACAGAATGACGTTAATCTGTGTGTGTGTGTGTGTGTGTTCAACAACACAGCCATGACGTTAAGCTGTGTGTGTGTTCAACAACACAGACATGACGTTAAGCTGTGTGTGTGTGTTCAACAACACAGCCATGACGTTAAGCTGTGTGTTCAACAACACAGCCATGACGTTAAGCTGTGTGTTCAACAACACAGCCATGACGTTAAGCTGTGTGTTCAACAACACAGCCATGACGTTAAGCTGTGTGTGTGTTCAACAACACAGCCATGACGTTAAGCTGTGTGTGTGTGTTCAACAACACAGCCATGACGTTAAGCTGTGTGTGTGTTCAACAACACAGAATGACGTTAATCTGTGTGTGTGTGTGTGTGTTCAACAACACAGCCATGACGTTAAGCTGTGTGTGTGTTCAACAACACAGACATGACGTTAAGCTGTGTGTGTGTTCAACAACACAGACATGACGTTAAGCTGTGTGTGTGTTCAACAACACAGACATGACGTTAAGCTGTGTGTGTGTTCAACAACACAGAATGACGTTAATCTGTGTGTCTGTGTGTGTGTGTTCAACAACACAGAATTACGTTAAGCTGTGTGTGTGTTCAACAACACAGAATTACGTTAAGCTGTGTGTGTGTGTGTGTTCAACAACACAGAATGACGTTAAGCTGTGTGTGTGTTCAACAACACAGAATGACGTTAAGCTGTGTGTGTGTTCAACAACACAGAATGACGTTAAGCTGTGTGTGTGTTCAACAACACAGAATGACATTGAGCTGTGTGTGTGTGTTCAACAACACAGAATGACGTTAAGCTGTGTGTGTGTGTTCAACAACACAGCCACGCAAAATAACACGGACAGCTATGAGGTGACGGAAGCTTGTCCTGCATAGTGGACTGATCTAGGGCTGTTTATTTGGTCAGTCTGTGGGCAGATAGCACCAATCTGTTTATTTGGTCAGTCTGTGGGCAGATAGCACCAATCTGTTTATTTGGTCAGTCTGTGGGCAGATAGCACCAATCTGTTTATTTGGTCAGTCTGTGGGCAGATAGCACCAATCTGTTTATTTGGTCAGTCTGTGGGCAGATAGCACCAATCTGTTTATTTGGTCAGTCTGTGGGCAGATAGCACCAATCTGTTTATTTGGTCAGTCTGTGGGCAGATAGCACCAATCTAGGACAGCCAGACAATATTGTTGCCTGCGTCACATTAGATAAACAAGATTGTTTTTATATATATTTGGATTTGTATTATTGTGAGTTGCAACTTTGCATTGCAACTTTTCAGGAATACAAAGCCTGCAGTTTCTATTAGCTTGGATTCCCCAACGATGATGTCACTGGTGGACGGGTTTCTGAACTGCCCACAGCCCTCCTATGAGACACAGGCTGAGTAGACAAACATTGTGTCATTTTATGATCATGATCATTAGTGGGGACCAATTATATGAAGATAGGTTGAAAAATTTACAAGAATATGTTATTTTGATCAACGTTTGCCTGTTATCTCTCCTAATGGTACCAACATCATGTTATCTCTTCTAATGGTACCAACATCAATACAGCATGGAATTGTGGACTAAATCTAATCTTCAAATGGTGGTCCGTGGCTCAGATGTTGAATGAATATATGAACAAACGAATGAATGAATGAATGAACGAATTAATTAATTAATTAATGAATTAATTAATTAATGAATAAAGGACCTTGACATGAAAAAGGTTGAAAAGCTCTGACGGGTCAGACGGGTGCAGTGATCAGGCTAGACACAAGGGGGAGCTCACACCATTCATCAGACAGGTGCAGTGATCAGGCTAGACACAAGGGGGAGCTCACACCATTCATCAGACAGGTGCAGTGATCAGGCTAGACACAAGGGGGAGCTCACACCATTCATCAGACAGGTGCAGTGATCAGGCTAGACACAAGGGGGAGCTCACACCATTCATCAGACAGGTGCAGTGATCAGGCTAGACACAAGGGGGAGCTCACACCATTCATCAGACAGGTGCAGTGATCAGGCTAGACACAAGGGGGAGCTCACACCATTCATCAGACAGGTGCAGTGATCAGGCTAGACACAAGGGGGAGCTCACACCATTCATCAGACAGGTGCAGTGATCAGGCTAGACACAAGGGGGAGCTCACACCATTCCTACCAGCAGACAGAAAGGAAAACAGAAATCCTACATTTATTTATGCATCCTATGTTTATTTAAACTGGTCTGTCAATAAATACGTATATGTTCATTTAAACTGTCTGTCTTCTGTCAATAATTAGGCTACATGTTCATTTCAAACTGCTGAACTTCTGTCAATAATTAGGCTACATATGTTCATTTCAAACTGCTGAACTTCTGTCAATATATGAATAAATATATACAGATGAAATACAATGAGTGGCTGGACATGATGTGTTCTGGATGGCTGTAGCTGTCCCGGTTATGGGTAGTCTGTAATATTTTTGTTGTAGGCCTATTGTTTATTTTTCTGAAAATATGCATATTGTGTATGTTTTTAGTTTTGGGTAACGAACTGTATTTTTTCTATGGTGTATAGCGCCATCTACTGAGCTGTGTTGGGCAGGTGGAATCACTATAATCACCTGATTACAATCACCTGTTGGGTTTGGGCAGAACAAACATGGAGCTCTTTTCACGTAAAGAGTCTCCACAAAATATAAGAATGAAAGAAAGCATAAAACAAGAACTTAACCCATTTTGGGCAGGAACCCTTTTTGGTGTTTTAAGCATTATGTTATACTTTAGCTATTTAAAAATAACAGATCTACAAGCTCATAGCGCGGCACTCGCGGCACGCTACGAGCTTGTAGGTCTGCTATTTTTGAAAGATCGTGAAAATGTGGCACAAATCCTGACAGAAAACTGTCAGGTTTTAGAAGTTATTTTATAAATTTCGACGTCAGGCCTAAATGGGTGAACCCCTAAGAGAGCAGAAGGTAGGCTATGTGTTGTTTCTACATGTAGCATTAAATGGAAGCGGGGATCGAACCCGGGCCTTCCACTCTATAGACCAATGAGATCGAACCCGGGCCTTCCACTCGCTATAGACCAATGAGATCGAACCTGGGCCTTCCACTCGCTATAGACCAATGAGATCGAACCCGGGCCTTCCACTCGCTATAGACCAATGAGATCGAACCCGGGCCTTCCACTCGCTATAGACCAATGAGATCGAACCCGGGCCTTCCACTCTATAGACCAATGAGCAACCCACCGCGCCAACAGGGCCCACCGGGCCTTCCACTCGCTATAGACCAATGAGCAACCCACCGCGCCAACAGGGCCCACCGGGCCTTCCACTCGCTATAGACCAATGAGCAACCCACCGCGCCAACAGGGCCGGTTGGACACGTTGTTGCAGGCTGGGTCTACATACAGTTATATCTGTATTGTTGCAGGCTGGGTCTACATACAGTTATATCTGTATTGTTGCAGGCTGGGACTACATACAGTTATATCTGTATTGTTGCAGGCTGGGTCTACATACAGTTATATCTGTATTGTTGCAGGCTGGGACTACATACAGTTATATCTGTATTGTTGCAGGCTGGGACTACATACAGTTATATCTGTATTGTTGCAGGCTGGGTCTACATACAGTTATATCTGTATTGTTGCAGGCTGGGTCTACATACAGTTATATCTGTATTGTTGCAGGCTGGGACTACATACAGTTATATCTGTATTGTTGCAGGCTGGGTCTACATACAGTTATATCTGTATTGTTGCAGGCTGGGTCTACATACAGTTATATCTGTATTGTTGCAGGCTGGGACTACATACAGTTATATCTGTATTGTTGCAGGCTGGGTCTACATACAGTTATATGTGTATTGTTGCAGGCTGGGACTACATACAGTTATATGTGTATTGTTGCAGGCTGGGACTACATACAGTTATATGTGTATTGTTGCAGGCTGGGTCTACATACAGTTATATCTGTATTGTTGCAGGCTGGGACTACATACAGTTATATCTGTATTGTTGCAGGCTGGGTCTACATACAGTTATATCTGTATTGTTGCAGGCTGGGTCTACATACAGTTATATCTGTATTGTTGCAGGCTGGGACTACATACAGTTATATCTGTATTGTTGCAGGCTGGGTCTACATACAGTTATATGTGTATTGTTGCAGGCTGGGACTACATACAGTTATATCTGTATTGTTGCAGGCTGGGTCTACATACAGTTATATCTGTATTGTTGCAGGCTGGGACTACATACAGTTATATCTGTATTGTTGCAGGCTGGGTCTACATACAGTTATATCTGTATTGTTGCAGGCTGGGACTACATACAGTTATATCTGTATTGTTGCAGGCTGGGTCTACATACAGTTATATCTGTATTGTTGCAGGCTGGGTCTACATACAGTTATATCTGTATTGTTGCAGGCTGGGTCTACATACAGTTATATCTGTATTGTTGCAGACTGGGTCTACATACAGTTATATCTGTATTGTTGCAGGCTGGGTCTACATACAGTTATATCTGTATTGTTGCAGGCTGGGTCTACATACAGTTATATCTGTATTGTTGCAGGCTGGGTCTACATACAGTTATATCTGTATTGTTGCAGGCTGGGTCTACATACAGTTATATCTGTATTGTTGCAGGCTGGGTCTACATACAGTTATATCTGTATTGTTGCAGGCTGGGTCTACATACAGTTATATCTGTATTGTTGCAGGCTGGGTCTACATACAGTTATATCTGTATTGTTGCAGGCTGGGTCTACATACAGTTATATCTGTATTGTTGCAGGCTGGGACTACATACAGTTATATCTGTATTGTTGCAGGCTGGGTCTACATACAGTTATATCTGTATTGTTGCAGACTGGGACTACATACAGTTATATCTGTATTGTTGCAGGCTGGGACTACATACAGTTATATGTGTATTGTTGCAGACTGGGTCTACATACAGTTATATGTGTATTGTTGCAGACTGGGACTACATACAGTTATATGTGTATTGTTGCAGACTGGGACTACATACAGTTATATCTGTATTGTTGCAGGCTGGGACTACATACAGTTATATGTGTATTGTTGCAGACTGGGACTACATACAGTTATATCTGTATTGTTGCAGACTGGGTCTACATACAGTTATATCTGTATTGTTGCAGACTGGGACTACATACAGTTATATCTGTATTGTTGCAGACTGGGTCTACATACAGTTATATCTGTATTGTTGCAGGCTGGGACTACATACAGTTATATGTGTATTGTTGCAGACTGGGACTACATACAGTTATATCTGTATTGTTGCAGACTGGGTCTACATACAGTTATATCTGTATTGTTGCAGACTGGGACTACATACAGTTATATCTGTATTGTTGCAGACTGGGTCTACATACAGTTATATCTGTATTGTTGCAGGCTGGGTCTACATACAGTTATATCTGTATTGTTGCAGGCTGGGACTACATACAGTTATATCTGTATTGTTGCAGGCTGGGTCTACATACAGTTATATCTGTATTGTTGCAGGCTGGGACTACATACAGTTATATCTGTATTGTTGCAGGCTGGGTCTACATACAGTTATATCTGTATTGTTGCAGGCTGGGTCTACATACAGTTATATCTGTATTGTTGCAGGCTGGGTCTACATACAGTTATATCTGTATTGTTGCAGGCTGGGACTACATACAGTTATATCTGTATTGTTGCAGGCTGGGTCTACATACAGTTATATCTGTATTGTTGCAGGCTGGGTCTACATACAGTTATATCTGTATTGTTGCAGGCTGGGTCTACATACAGTTATATCTGTATTGTTGCAGGCTGGGACTACAAACAGTTATATCTGTATTGTTGCAGGCTGGGACTACATACAGTTATATCTGTATTGTTGCAGGCTGGGTCTACATACAGTTATATCTGTATTGTTGCAGGCTGGGACTACATACAGTTATATCTGTATTGTTGCAGGCTGGGTCTACATACAGTTATATCTGTATTGTTGCAGGCTGGGACTACATACAGTTATATCTGTATTGTTGCAGGCTGGGTCTACATACAGTTATATCTGTATTGTTGCAGGCTGGGTCTACATACAGTTATATCTGTATTGTTGCAGGCTGGGACTACATACAGTTATATCTGTATTGTTGCAGGCTGGGTCTACATACAGTTATATCTGTATTGTTGCAGGCTGGGTCTACATACAGTTATATCTGTATTGTTGCAGGCTGGGTCTACATACAGTTATATCTGTATTGTTGCAGGCTGGGACTACAAACAGTTATATCTGTATTGTTGCAGGCTGGGACTACATACAGTTATATCTGTATTGTTGCAGGCTGGGACTACATACAGTTATATCTGTATTGTTGCAGGCTGGGTCTACATACAGTTATATCTGTATTGTTGCAGGCTGGGACTACATACAGTTATATTGTTGCAGGCTGGGACTACATACAGTTATATCTGTATTTGGGTTGTTTGTACAGTTGTATTAATGTCAACAATCTGTGTTGTTTCATCCTGGTCTTACTGGGTTTTGATTGATTGATTGATTGATTGATTGATTGAAATATTTATTAACATTTTGCAGAATTACAGTACATTTCAAGCACAAACTCAATACAAAGACTGTTAACTGTGCACGAGTGTGTTTCTCTACTTTCATCAGTAGGTGGCGCCACCTACCTGATGAT
>NW_027638010.1:22500-42500 GCF_951216825.1 Electrona antarctica | reverse complement strand
ACACCATGTTCTCTATGAGAACACTGCAGTGTTGCTGCCCCCAAATAACCTCCAACACCCTCTTAACCCTACAGGCCTACACCATGTTCTCTATGAGAACACCGCTGTGTTGCCCAAATAACCTCCAACACCCTCTTAACCCTACAGGCCTACACCATGTTCTCTATGAGAACACTGCAGTGTTGCTGCCCCCAAATAACCTCCAACACCCTCTTAACCCTACAGGCCTACACCATGTTCTCTATGAGAACACCGCTGTGTTGCTGCCCCCAAATAACCTCCAACACCTTCTTCACCCTACAGCCCTGCACCTTCCCTTCCTTCCTTTATACAATAATAAATCATATCATATGTTTCATTCATCTGAAAACATGTCCTTTATGAAATAAATAAACTCAAACCCCTTCCCTTCCTTCGTTTATAAAATAATAAACACCTTCCATTCGTGTTTCAACTGAAAATATGTTGTTTTTCCCCAACAGGATTTTTTAAATCCTAGATGAAAAATCTGCAGTCCTACATGATAACCAATGACTAGTCTAAACTAAGTACTACATGATAACCAATGACTAGTCTAAACTAAGTACTACATGATAACCAATGACTAGTCTAAACTAAGTACCCCATGATAACCAATGACTAGTCTAAACTAAGTACTGCATGGTAACCAATGACTAGTCTAAACTAAGTACCCCATGATAACCAATGACTAGTCTAAACTAAGTCCTACATGATAACCAATGACTAGTCTAAACTAAGTACTACATGATAACCAATGACTAGTCTAAACTAAGTCCTACATGATAACCAATGACTAGTCTAAACTAAGTACCCCATGATAACCAATGACTAGTCTAAACTAAGTACCCCATGATAACCAATGACTAGTCTAAACTAAGTACCCCATGATAACCAATGACTAGTCTAAACTAAGTACCCCATGATAACCAATGACTAGTCTAAACTAAGTACTCCATGATAACCAATGACTAGTCTAAACTAAGTACTGCACCCCATGATAACCAATGACTAGTCTAAACTAAGTACCCCATGATAACCAATGACTAGTCTAAACTAAGTACCCCATGATAACCAATGACTAGTCTAAACTAAGTACCCCATGATAACCAATGACTAGTCTAAACTAAGTACCCCATGATAACCAATGACTAGTCTAAACTAAGTACCCCATGATAACCAATGACTAGTCTAAACTAAGTACCCCATGATAACCAATGACTAGTCTAAACTAAGTCCTACATGATAACCAATGACTAGTCTAAACTAAGTACTACATGATAACCAATGACTAGTCTAAACTAAGTACCCCATGATAACCAATGACTAGTCTAAACTAAGTACTACATGATAACCAATGACTAGTCTAAACTAAGTCCTACATGATAACCAATGACTAGTCTAAACTAAGTACTACATGATAACCAATGACTAGTCTAAACTAAGTCCTACATGATAACCAATGACTAGTCTAAACTAAGTACTACATGATAACCAATGACTAGTCTAAACTAAGTACTACATGATAACCAATGACTAGTCTAAACTAAGTACTGCATGATAACCAATGACTAGTCTAAACTAAGTACTACATGATAACCAATGACTAGTCTAAACTAAGTACTACATGATAACCAATGACTAGTCTAAACTAAGTACTGCATGATAACCAATGACTAGTCTAAACTAAGTACTACATGATAACCAATGACTAGTCTAAACTAAGTACTACATGATAACCAATGACTAGTCTAAACTAAGTACTACATGATAACCAATGACTAGTCTAAACTAAGTACTGCATGATAACCAATGACTAGTCTAAACTAAGTACTACATGATAACCAATGACTAGTCTAAACTAAGTACTACATGATAACCAATGACTAGTCTAAACTAAGTACTGCATGATAACCAATGACTAGTCTAAACTAAGTACTACATGATAACCAATGACTAGTCTAAACTAAGTACTACATGATAACCAATGACTAGTCTAAACTAAGTACTACATCATAACCAATGACTAGTCTAAACTAAGTACTACATGATAACCAATGACTAGTCTAAACTAAGTACTACATGATAACCAATGACTAGTCTAAACTAAGTACTACATGATAACCAATGACTAGTCTAAACTAAGTACTACATGATAACCAATGACTAGTCTAAACTAAGTACTACATGATAACCAATGACTAGTCTAAACTAAGTACTACATGATAACCAATGACTAGTCTAAACTAAGTACTGCACCCCATGATAACCAATGACTAGTCTAAACTAAGTACTACATGATAACCAATGACTAGTCTAAACTAAGTACTGCACCCCATGATAACCAATGACTAGTCTAAACTAAGTACTGCATGATAACCAATGACTAGTCTAAACTAAGTACTACATGATAACCAATGACTAGTCTAAACTAAGTACTACATGATAACCAATGACTAGTCTAAACTAAGTACTACATGATAACCAATGACTAGTCTAAACTAAGTACTACATGATAACCAATGACTAGTCTAAACTAAGTACTACATGATAACCAATGACTAGTCTAAACTAAGTACTGCATGACAACCAATGACTAGTCTAAACTAAGTACTGCATGATAACCAATGACTAGTCTAAACTAAGTACTGCATGATAACCAATGACTAGTCTAAACTAAGTACTACATGATAACCAATGACTAGTCTAAACTAAGTACTACATGATAACCAATGACTAGTCTAAACTAAGTACTGCACCCCATGATAACCAATGACTAGTCTAAACTAAGTACTACATGATAACCAATGACTAGTCTAAACTAAGTACTACATGATAACCAATGACTAGTCTAAACTAAGTACTACATGATAACCAATGACTAGTCTAAACTAAGTACTACATGATAACCAATGACTAGTCTAAACTAAGTACTGCATGACAACCAATGACTAGTCTAAACTAAGTACTGCATGATAACCAATGACTAGTCTAAACTAAGTACTGCATGATAACCAATGACTAGTCTAAACTAAGTACTACATGATAACCAATGACTAGTCTAAACTAAGTACTACATGATAACCAATGACTAGTCTAAACTAAGTACTGCACCCCATGATAACCAATGACTAGTCTAAACTAAGTACTGCACCCCATGATAACCAATGACTAGTCTAAACTAAGTACTGCACCCCATGATAACCAATGACTAGTTTAAACTAAGTACTGCACCCCATGATAACCAATGACTAGTCTAAACTAAGTACTGCATGATAACCAATGACTAGTCTAAACTAAGTACTACATGATAACCAATGACTAGTCTAAACTAAGTACTGCACCCCATGATAACCAATGACTAGTCTAAACTAAGTACCCCATGATAACCAATGACTAGTCTAAACTAAGTACTACATGATAACCAATGACTAGTCTAAACTAAGTACTACATGATAACCAATGACTAGTCTAAACTAAGTACTGCATGATAACCAATGACTAGTCTAAACTAAGTACTACATGATAACCAATGACTAGTCTAAACTAAGTACTGCACCCCATGATAACCAATGACTAGTCTAAACTAAGTACTGCATGATAACCAATGACTAGTCTAAACTAAGTACTACATGATAACCAATGACTAGTCTAAACTAAGTACTGCATGATAACCAATGACTAGTCTAAACTAAGTACTACATGATAACCAATGACTAGTCTAAACTAAGTACTACATGATAACCAATGACTAGTCTAAACTAAGTACTGCATGATAACCAATGACTAGTCTAAACTAAGTACTACATGATAACCAATGACTAGTCTAAACTAAGTACTACATGATAACCAATGACTAGTCTAAACTAAGTACTGCATGATAACCAATGACTAGTCTAAACTAAGTACTACATGATAACCAATGACTAGTCTAAACTAAGTACCCCATGATAACCAATGACTAGTCTAAACTAAGTACTGTATGATAACCAATGACTAGTCTAAACTAAGTACTGCACCCCATGATAACCAATGACTAGTCTAAACTAAGTACTACATGATAACCAATGACTAGTCTAAACTAAGTACTGCACCCCATGATAACCAATGACTAGTCTAAACTAAGTACTACATGATAACCAATGACTAGTCTAAACTAAATACTGCATGATAACCAATGACTAGTCTAAACTAAGTACCCCATGATAACCAATGACTAGTCTAAACTAAGTACTGCACCCCATGATAACCAATGACTAGTCTAAACTAAGTACTGCATGATAACCAATGACTAGTCTAAACTAAGTACTGCATGATAACCAATGACTAGTCTAAACTAAGTACTACATGATAACCAATGACTAGTCTAAACTAAGTACTGCATGATAACCAATGACTAGTCTAAACTAAGTACTGCACCCCATGATAACCAATGACTAGTCTAAACTAAGTACCCCATGATAACCAATGACTAGTCTAAACTAAGTACTGCATGATAACCAATGACTAGTCTAAACTAAGTACTGCACCCCATGATAACCAATGACTAGTCTAAACTAAGTACTACATGATAACCAATGACTAGTCTAAACTAAGTACTGCATGATAACCAATGACTAGTCTAAACTAAGTACTGCATGATAACCAATGACTAGTCTAAACTAAGTACTGCATGATAACCAATGACTAGTCTAAACTAAGTACTACATGATAACCAATGACTAGTCTAAACTAAGTACTACATGATAACCAATGACTAGTCTAAACTAAGTACTGCATGATAACCAATGACTAGTCTAAACTAAGTACTGCACCCCATGATAACCAATGACTAGTCTAAACTAAGTACTGCATGATAACCAATGACTAGTCTAAACTAAGTACTGCATGATAACCAATGACTAGTCTAAACTAAGTACTGCATGATAACCAATGACTAGTCTAAACTAAGTACTACATGATAACCAATGACTAGTCTAAACTAAGTACTGCATGATAACCAATGACTAGTCTAAACTAAGTACTGCATGATAACCAATGACTAGTCTAAACTAAGTACCCCATGATAACCAATGACTAGTCTAAACTAAGTACCCCATGATAACCAATGACTAGTCTAAACTAAGTACTGCATGATAACCAATGACTAGTCTAAACTAAGTACTACATGATAACCAATTACTAGTCTAAACTAAGTACCCCATGATAACCAATGACTAGTCTAAACTAAGTACTGCACCCCATGATAACCAATGACTAGTCTAAACTAAGTACTACATGATAACCAATGACTAGTCTAAACTAAGTACTGCATTATAACCAATGACTAGTCTAAACTAAGTACTACATGATAACCAATGACTAGTCTAAACTAAGTACTGCACCCCATGATAACCAATTACTAGTCTAAACTAAGTACTACATGATAACCAATGACTAGTCTAAACTAAGTACTACATGATAACCAATGACTAGTCTAAACTAAGTACTGCATTATAACCAATGACTAGTCTAAACTAAGTACTACATGATAACCAATGACTAGTCTAAACTAAGTACTGCACCCCATGATAACCAATTACTAGTCTAAACTAAGTACTACATGATAACCAATGACTAGTCTAAACTAAGTACTACATGATAACCAATGACTAGTCTAAACTAAGTACTACATGATAACCAATGACTAGTCTAAACTAAGTACTGCACCCCATGATAACCAATTACTAGTCTAAACTAAGTACTACATGATAACCAATGACTAGTCTAAACTAAGTACTACATGATAACCAATGACTAGTCTAAACTAAGTACTGCATTATAACCAATGACTAGTCTAAACTAAGTACTGCATGATAACCAATGACTAGTCTAAACTAAGTACTACATGATAACCAATTACTAGTCTAAACTAAGTACTACATGATAACCAATGACTAGTCTAAACTAAGTACTGCATGATAACCAATGACTAGTCTAAACTAAGTACCCCATGATAACCAATGACTAGTCTAAACTAAGTACTGCACCCCATGATAACCAATGACTAGTCTAAACTAAGTACCCCATGATAACCAATGACTAGTCTAAACTAAGTACTGCACCCCATGATAACCAATGACTAGTCTAAACTAAGTACTACATGATAACCAATGACTAGTCTAAACTAAGTACTGCATGATAACCAATGACTAGTCTAAACTAAGTACCCCATGATAACCAATTACTAGTCTAAACTAAGTACTGCATGATAACCAATGACTAGTCTAAACTAAGTACCCCATGATAACCAATGACTAGTCTAAACTAAGTACTGCACCCCATGATAACCAATGACTAGTCTAAACTAAGTACTACATGATAACCAATGACTAGTCTAAACTAAGTACTGCATGATAACCAATGACTAGTCTAAACTAAGTACCCCATGATAACCAATTACTAGTCTAAACTAAGTACCCCATGATAACCAATGACTAGTCTAAACTAAGTCAGTTAGAAACAGTGAGTTAGACACAGTGGTAGAAACAGTGGGTTAGAAACAGTCTGAGAGGGTTAGCGTTACTGTAAATCTGCTAAATGCCTACATTGTAAAGCCTTACTCCCACTTAATTTAGTTCACAACAACAATGTTGAACTAGGCTAACTGTTCATTTAGTTCATGTTGAACTAACTGTTCATTTAGTTGACATGTGTTTGGTCTGACGGACTAACAGTCTGACTGACTGGTGCTGTCTTTAGGGTTAGGGTAACCCTAGGCTTTTTTGATGAATTGAACATGGTGGACCCTATTGGAAACAAGTGTAATGCTTAATTGGGTCGTCCACTCACAGTTAACAGCCTTTGTATTGAATTTGTGCTTGAAATGTACTGTAATTCTGCAAACTGTTAATAAATATTTCAATCAATCAAAAAAACCCTAACCCTAACCCTGACGGACTTACAGTCTGACTGACTATGGTGCTGTCTTTACTACTAACTAGACTACTAACTAGACTACTAACAGTCTGACTGACTATGGTTCTGTCTTTACTACTAACTAGACTACTAACTAGACTACTAACAGTCTGACTGACTATGGTTCTGTCTTTACTACTAACTAGACTACTAACTAGACTACTAACAGTCTGACTGACTATGGTGCTGTCTTTACTACTAACTAGACTACTAACTAGACTACTAACAGTCTGACTGACTATGGTGCTGTCTTTACTACTAACTAGACTACTAACTAGACTACTAACAGTCTGACTGACTATGGTTCTGTCTTTGGTCTGACGGACTAACAGTCTGACTGACTATGATGCTGTCTTTTCAGGAGCCCCACACATTGAGACCCTGTCTGTCCCACATTGTGACTGACAGGCATCAGTGTTCAAATTGAGACCCTGTCTGTCCCACGTTGTGGCTGTCAGGCATCAGGGTTCAAATTGAAACCCTGTCTGTCCCACGTTGTGGCTGTCAGGCATCAGGGTTCAAATTGAAACCCTGTCCCACATTGTGACTGACAGGCATCAGGGTTCAAATTGAGACCCTGTCTGTCCCACATTGTGGCTGTCAGGCATCAGGGTTCAAATTGAGACCCTGTCCCACATTGTGACTGACAGGCATCAGTGTTCAAATTGAGACCCTGTCCCACATTGTGACTGACAGGCATCAGTGTTCAAATTGAGACCCTGTCCCACATTGTGACTGACAGGCATCAGTGTTCAAATTGAGACCCTGTCCCACATTGTGACTGACAGGCATCAGGGTTCAAATTGTGACCCTGTCCCACATTGTGACTGACAGGCATCAGGGTTCAAATTGTGACCCTGTCCCACATTGTGACTGACAGGCATCAGGGTTCAAATTGAAACCCTGTCCCACATTGTGACTGACAGGCATCAGGGTTCAAATTGAGACCCTGTCTGTCCCACATTGTGGCTGTCAGGCATCAGGGTTCAAATTGAGACCCTGTCCCACATTGTGACTGACAGGCATCAGTGTTCAAATTGAGACCCTGTCCCACATTGTGACTGACAGGCATCAGTGTTCAAATTGAGACCCTGTCCCACATTGTGACTGACAGGCATCAGTGTTCAAATTGAGACCCTGTCCCACATTGTGACTGACAGGCATCAGGGTTCAAATTGTGACCCTGTCCCACATTGTGACTGACAGGCATCAGGGTTCAAATTGTGACCCTGTCCCACATTGTGACTTAGGCCAGTAGGGAGAGACAGTGTTGTCAGCCAATAGGGAGACACAGTGTTGTCAGCCAATAGGGAGACAGTGTTGTCGGACTGTTAGTATGTCCAGAGCCTTATAGACAGAGTTACGCAAACTGCGTTCACTTCATGGGGCTTCAGTCCAATGGCGGCTCTTATACATAAACTTCTATTGAGAATGGGGACAACCAACTGGGACAATTAAGTCCTGGACCGGAAGTAGGCAGAAATGCACTGGACTCAGGCAACAGCCCAGCTTTAATGATCTTAAATCCCTTTATTTTAGATTGTTTTGTAGTAATAGTACAACATAAACATTAAAGAGACTTTAGTTGTTACTGTACAATACTTTAAAACAGTTTTAAAATAGCTCTTATTTGCGCCGCCCTCGTTGAAAACAATGTATTTCCAACTCCAGCTTGTCTCCAGCTTCAGGCTGCATGAAAGACGCTCGAGCGCTCGGTTTCTGCCCCCTCCATGTCGTAACTCTTCTATTAGATTAGTATGTCTAACGGGTATGTTTAGCTCCATGCAGTGAGAGTTTGACCAACGTTTAAAACATTCACAAACAGCCACAGTTTAAAACACAGCATTAAGATATGTAACGCCCCGTTCAGCCACATCCTTGATTCCAGCATTCTTTGTGCATTTATTGGGAGTTGTTAACAAACAATGGGATGAAGAGAAGCAGCTCGCGGCTGGCTGGCTTTTATATGGCGTGCTTACACTGCTTACACTTTTTAAGCACCACAGCTAACAGGCTAACATGCTAGCAAGTTCATACAAATGCCATCATAATGGTCTTCATATATTCTGTGTATAGCATTCTATTCAACACAGTGCTTTGTAATGACTCATACATAGGGTTAGGGTAATGACTCATACATAGGGTTAGGGTAATGACTCATACATAGGGTTAGGGTAATGACTAGGGTAGGGACATAGGGTTAGGGTAATGACTCATACATAGGGTTAGGGTAATGACTAGGGTAGGGACATAGGGTTAGGGTAATGACTCATACTTAGGGTTAGGGTAATGACTAGGGTAGGGACATAGGGTTAGGGTAATGACTCATACATAGGGTTAGGGTAATGACTAGGGTAGGGACATAGGGTTAGGGTAATGACTCATACATAGGGTTAGGGTAATGACTAGGGTAGGGACATAGGGTTAGGGTAATGACTCATACATAGGGTTAGGGTAATGACTAGGGTAGGGACATAGGGTTAGGGTAATGACTCATACATAGGGTTAGGGTAATGACTAGGGTAGAGACATAGGGTTAGGGTAATGACTCATACATAGGGTTAGGGTAATGACTAAGGTAGGGACATAGGGTTAGGGTAATGACTCATACATAGGTTTAGGGTAATGACTAGGGTAGAGACATAGGGTTAGGGTAATGACTCATACATAGGGTTAGGGTAATGACTAGGGTAGGGACATAGGGTTAGGGTAATGACTCATACATAGGGTTAGGATAATGACTCATACATAGGGTTAGGGTAATTACTCATACATAGGGTTAGGATAATGACTCATACATAGGGTTAGGGTAATGACTAGGGTAGGGACATAGGGTTAGGATAATGACTCATACTTAGGGTTAGGGTAATGACTAGGGTAGGGACATAGGGTTAGGGTAATGACTCATACATAGGGTTAGGGTAATGACTAGGGTAGGGACATAGGGTTAGGGTAATGACTCATACATAGGGTTAGGATAATGACTCATACTTAGGGTTAGGGTAATGACTCATACATAGGGTTAGGATAATGACTCATACATAGGGTTAGGGTAATGACTAGGGTAGGGACATAGGGTTAGGATAATGACTCATACATAGGGTTAGGGTAATGACTAGGGTAGGGACATAGGGTTAGGGTAATGACTCATACATAGGGTTAGGGTAATGACTCATACATAGGGTTAGGGTAATGACTAGGGTAGGGACATAGGGTTAGGGTAATGACTCATACTTAGGGTTAGGGTAATGACTAGGGTAGGGACATAGGGTTAGGGTAATGACTCATGCATAGGGTTAGGGTAATGACTAGGGTAGGGACATAGGGTTAGGGTAATGACTCATACATAGGGTTAGGGTAATGACTAGGGTAGGGACATAGGGTTAGGGTAATGACTAGGGTAGGGACATAGGGTTAGGGTAATGACTCATACATAGGGTTAGGGTAATGACTAGGGTAGGGACATAGGGTTAGGGTAATGACTCATACATAGGGTTAGGGTAATGACTAGGGTAGGGACATAGGGTTAGGGTAATGACTCATACTTAGGGTTAGGGTAATGACTAGGGTAGGGACTTAGGGTTAGGGTAGGGACATAGGGTTAGGGTAATGACTAGGGTAGGGACATAGGGTTAGGGTAATGACTAGGGTAGGGACATAGGGTTAGGGTAATGACTCATACATAGGGTTAGGGTAATGACTAGGGTAGGGACTTAGGGTTAGGGTAATGACTCATACATAGGGTTAGGGTAATGACTAGGGTAGGGACATAGGGTTAGGGTAATGACTCATACATAGGGTTAGGGTAATGACTAGGGTAGGGACATAGGGTTAGGGTAATGACTCATACATAGGGTTAGGGTAATGACTAGGGTAGGGACATAGGGTTAGGGTAATGACTCATACATAGGTTTAGGGTAATGACTAGGGTAGAGACATAGGGTTAGGGTAATGACTCATACATAGGGTTAGGGTAATGACTCATACATAGGGTTAGGGTAATGACTAGGGTAGGGACATAGGGTTAGGGTAATGACTCATACATAGGGTTAGGGTAATGACTAGGGTAGGGACATAGGGTTAGGGTAATGACTCATACATAGGGTTAGGGTAATGACTAGGGTAGGGACATAGGGTTAGGGTAATGACGCATACATAGGGTTAGGGTAATGACTAGGGTAGGGACATAGGGTTAGGGTAATGACTCATACACAGGGTTAGGGTAATGACTCATACATAGGGTTAGGGTAATGACTAGGGTAGGGACATAGGGTTAGGGTAATGACTCATACATAGGGTTAGGGTAATGACTCATACTTAGGGTTAGGGTAATGACTAGGGTAGGGACATAGGGTTAGGGTAATGACTCATACATAGGGTTAGGGTAATGACTAGGGTAGGGACATAGGGTTAGGGTAATGACTCATACATAGGGTTAGGGTAATGACTCATACATAGGGTTAGGGTAATGACTAGGTTAGGGTAATGACTCATACATAGGCATGGCATTTAGCATGTAGACCGACGGCAGCTTGGTTGAGATGGCATACTAGTTTGTTGTCTTAATGTACAGATATGTTAGTTAGCATGTTAGATGCCAGGTGTGTTGATCCTAGTTTACTGAGACGCTACACTGTCTCTCTGCATCCTATGATCCTATAGTTTACTGAGACGCTACACTGTCTCTCTGCATCCTATGATCCTATAGTTTACTGAGACGCTACACTGTCTCTCTGCATTCTATGATCCTATAGTTTACTGAGACGCTACACTGTCTCTCTGCATTCTATGATCCTATAGTTTACTGAGACGCTACACTGTCTCTCTGCATCCTATGATCCTATAGTTTACTGAGACGCTACACTGTCTCTCTGCATTCTATGATCCTATAGTTTACTGAGACGCTACACTGTCTCTCTGCATTCTATGATCCTATAGTTTACTGAGACGCTACACTGTCTCTCTGCATTCTATGATCCTATAGTTTACTGTCTCTGCATTCTGTGATCCTATAGTTTACTGAGACGCTAAACTGTCTCTCTGCATTCTGTGATCCTATAGTTTACTGAGACGCTACACTGTCTCTCTGCATTCTGTGATCCTATAGTTTACTGTCTCTCTGCATTCTATGATCCTATAGTTTACTGAGACTCTACACTGTCTCTCTGCATTCTATGATCCTTTAGTTTACTGAGACGCTACACTGTCTCTCTACATTCTGTGATCCTATCGTTTACTGAGACGCTACACTGTCTCTCTGCATTCTATGATCCTATAGTTTACTTAGACGCTACACTGTCTCTCTGCATTCTATGATCCTATAGTTTACTGAGACGCTACACTGTCTCTCTGCATTCTATGATCCTATAGTTTACTGAGACGCTACACTGTCTCTCTGTATTCTATGATCCTATAGTTTACTCTGCATTCTGTGATCCTATAGTTTACTGTCTCTCTGCATTCTGTGATCCTATAGTTTACTGTCTCTCTGCATTCTGTGATCCTATAGTTTACTGTCTCTCTGCATTGTGATCCTATAGTTTACTGTCTCTCTGCATTCTATGATCCTATAGTTTACTGTCTCTCTGCATTCTATGATCTTATAGTTTACTGTCTCTCTGCATTCTATGATCCTATAGTTTACTGTCTCTCTGCATTCTGTGATCCTATAGTTTACTGACAGCACTATATAGTGTAGACTCAACCTGTCTTAACCTGCCACACATGTGTCTTAACCGGCCACACATGTGTCTTAACCGGCCACGCATGTGTCTTAACCGACCACTCATGTGTCTTAACCTGCCACGCATGTGTCTTAACCTGCCACACATGTGTCTTAACCGGCCACACTGTGTCTTAACATGTCGGGATCTACGGGTGAGTCTGGTTACAACTATAAACACAACATCTCTGGTTCTCCAGCAGGAGAACCAGAGAGGTCAGGGTTAGAACATGCTTGTCCTCCAGAGTGTCTAAACGCTGGTCTCTCTCTATATTCCAGCAGGATAGGCGACTGGAGCGCTTTGGCCGGCTCCTGGACAAGGTCCAGGCTTAGGGTCAGGGTTAGAACAGTTAGAACAGTTAGAACAGGGTTAGAACAGAACATATATTTTATTATATATTATACTCTATATTTCAGCAGGATGGGGGACTGGAGCGCGTTGGGCCGGCTCCTGGACAAGGTCCAGGCGTACTCCACAGCCGGGGGCAAGGTGTGGCTCTCGGTGCTCTTCATCTTTAGGATCCTGGTGCTGGGGACGGCCGTGGAGTCAGCCTGGGGAGACGAGCAGTCGGCCTTCAAGTGCAACACGCAGCAGCCCGGCTGCGAGAACGTCTGCTACGACCGATCCTTCCCCATCTCGCACGTACGCTTCTGGGTCCTGCAGATCATCTTCGTCTCTACGCCCACGCTGCTGTACCTGGCGCACGTTTTCTACCTGATGAGGAAGGAGCAGAAATACCAAAGGTAGGTACAGTACTGTACTGATGTTTTATACTAACTACACTATACTAACTAACTAACTAACACTATACTATACACTAACCCTAACCCTACTATACTAACTAACTAACTAACACTATACTATACACTATACTAACTAACTAACTAACACTATACTATACACTAACCCTAACCCTAACCCTACTATACTAACTAACTAACACTATACTATACACTATACTAACTAACTAACTAACACTATACTATACACTATACTAACCCTAACCCTAACCCTAACCCTAACTACACTATAGTAACTAACTAACTAACACTATACTATACACTATACTAACTAACTAACTAACACTATACTATAAACTATACTAACTAACTAACTAACACTATACTATACACTATACTAACTAACTAACTAACACTATACTATACACTATACTAACTAACTAACTAACACTATACTATACACTATACTAACTAACTAACTAACTAACACTATACTATACACTATACTAACCCTAACCCTAACTAACTAACACTATACTATACACTATACTATACACTATACTATACACTATACTAACTAACTAACTAACACTATACTATACACTATACTAACTAACTAACTAACTAACACTATACTATACACTATACTAACCCTAACCCACTGCTGTACCTGATGAGGAAGGAGCAGAAATACCACAGGTTAGTGGTATTACTGACGTTTTATACACATAAATACCTCCAATACTGATGTTTTAATACATACCACAGGTATTTTTTACTGATGTTTTATACATGACTGTGTAACATCATAACAATGTGTTAAATCTTAGCGTTAATGAAACATGTGTTAACAGGAAGGGGCTTAATGTTAATTAAACATGTGTTAACAGGAAGGAGGAGGAGCTAAAGGCGGTCCAAAACGACGGCGGTGACGTGGACATTCCTCTGAAGAAGATTGAGATGAAGAAAGTCAAACACGGCCTGGAGGAACACGGCAAGGTGAAGATGAAGGGCGCCCTCCTCAGGACGTACATCGTCAGCATCTTCTTCAAGTCCATCTTCGAGGTGAGAAGATTATTATATATATAGCCCTTACCCGTTGTGAGATATTGCCCCGCCCCATTGTGGCCGCTGGGGGTACTGCACCCTGGGTGCGTTTTTAATTCACTAATACATTCCTTATTCATTTATAATTTGTTAAATTGGAAAAAGGGCTTCGTTAAGACCTCCATATTGTCAATGCCTGTGTGAAAAGTGGTGGATTGGTGCAGGCAGTGAGGAGCTACGGCAGTTACAGTGACACATATATATATATATATATATATATATATATATATATAATTATTATTATTATTATTATTATATTAATTTAGTTGAGAAGTATCTCGCTGAAAAAAAACCAATGTACAAATTCAGAACATCTATACCTCTATACCACAGATACACCACAGACACATCACAGACACATGCCTGCTCTATGCTCTTTGCCTAAAAAAATGGCAACTAAAAAATACGGGGAAGCAGCTTTTTGCTTCTACGGGCCGACGGCGTGGAACAAACTCCCACTGTACCTTCGACAGGCAGCCTCTGTAGACATTTTTAAAGCTCAGCTCAAGACCCACTTTTACACCCTTGCTTTTAATTGATTTATCTGTCTTTTAAAAAAAATGTTATTCATGTCCTCACTGTATTGTTTATGCCCTGCTTTTCTTTTCTTTTTTGTGTAAAGCACTTTGAGCTGCATTTCATGTCATGAAAGGTGCTATACAAATAAAGTTTTATTATTATTATTATTATTATGTGAGCGATCACACCACAGACACATCACAGACACATGCCTGCTCTATGTGAGCGATCACATCACAGACACATG
Source organism: Electrona antarctica (assembly GCF_951216825.1). Taxonomy (NCBI): domain Eukaryota; kingdom Metazoa; phylum Chordata; class Actinopteri; order Myctophiformes; family Myctophidae; genus Electrona; species Electrona antarctica. The sequence continues at coordinate 27,189 of NW_027638010.1, read as the reverse complement.
CCTGCTCTATGTGAGCGATCACATCACAGACACATGCCTGCTCTATGTGAGCGATCACATCACAGACACATGCCTGCTCTATGTGAGCGATCACATCACAGACACATCACAGACACATGCCTGCTCTATGTGAGCGATCACATCACAGACACATGCCTGCTCTATGTGAGCGATCACATCACAGACACATGCCTGCTCTATGTGAGCGATCACATCACAGACACATGCCTGCTCTATGTGAGCGATCACATCACAGACACATGCCTGCTCTATGTGAGCGATCACATCACAGACACATGCCTGCTCTATGTGAGCGATCACATCACAGACACATCACAGACACATGCCTGCTCTATGTGAGCGATCACATCACAGACACATCACAGACACATGCCTGCTCTATGTGAGCGATCACATCACAGACACATGCCTGCTCTATGTGAGCGATCACATCACAGACACATCACAGACACATGCCTGCTCTATGTGAGCGATCACATCACAGACACATGCCTGCTCTATGTGAGCGATCACATCACAGACACATGCCTGCTCTATGTGAGCGATCACATCACAGACACATCACAGACATGTGCCTGCTCTATGTGAGGGATCACATCACAGACACATCACAGACATGTTGTCAGTAAGACAGCCCTCCCCTATACACAAGGAGGAGCAGTGCACCAAAGCATTATGGGAATTGTAGTCCAGGAAGTAAGTGAGCCCAGTGTCGATGACATCATGGACACTGCTAAAATCTAAAATATCTAAAACCACATTTTAGACACAGGAAAGTGTTCTAAATCTTCTAAACATCATTAACATATATTCTTTTGCAAAAAGGGTGAAGTGTCCCTTTAAAGAAATTGGTTTTCGTAGCACATCAGTGAGATGCCATCCTACCTTTTGATGAATTGAACAAGGTGGACCCTCTTGTAAACAAGTGTAATGCTTAATTGGGTCGTCCACTCACAGTTAACAGTCTTTGTATTGAGTTTGTGCTTGAAATGTACTGTAATTCTGCTGTTAATAAATATTTCAATCAATCAATCAATCAAAACTGGAGGGGAGAGACACTGCCCCCCCTCCCTGTGAGCTGTGGTGTTCCACAAGGAAGCATACTAGGGCCTTTACTGTTCCTAATATATGTAAACAACATGAGATCAGCTTGTTCCTGTTCGCAGATGACTCAGCACTGCTATAGTCTCGGACAGGAACAAACTGCAGGTTGAAAACGCCCTCAGCTCTGAACTGGGTAGAATTCAGAGCTGACGGCCCACCAGAGCTGACGGGCCACCGGAGCTTTGTTTACTTCCCGACGTGGCACCTATACTGTCTGCACACGTGTACGCATAACAATTATGACATATAGGCCTGCGATATTCAGGATTTACAGCAAGGGATTGCTTAAAAATAATAAACAGCCAAAAACAAAGGCAAATAAATGCAAACTGAGGGTTTAAACCCTTGCAGTAATGTACCGTATCATGATGGTTTAGGACTTTTGGGGTTATTTTATTGACGCAAATGAATAAGCTCATTGTTAATAACAGTGACAAGGGCCGTGTGTGTCACTGTTATTCACTGTTACCCCTTTTTTGGGGGGCCCCTGAGCTTGAGCCTCTTCGCGGTCACGCGGACGCTCAAGCTCAGGGGCCCCCCTAGCTCAGGGGACCCTGGGCCCGGGCCCAACAGGCCCGTTGGAAAATCCTCCCCTGGGTATTTATAATAATATTTATAATCATATTTCAGGTTGGTTTCCTGATCATTCAGTGGTACATCTATGGCTTCAAAGTGGAGGCGATCTACACCTGTAGTTTTATCATTTAATAATCATATTTATAATCATATTTATAATCATATTTCCAGGTTGGTTTCCTCGTCATCCAGTGGTACATCTACGGGTTCAAACTGGAGGCCGTCTATACGTGCGAGCGCTCTCCGTGTCCTCACCGAGTCGACTGCTTCCTGTCGCGGCCCACAGAGAAGACGGTGTTCATCATCTTCATGCTGGTGGTGTCTCTGGTGTCGCTAGCGCTCAACGTCATCGAGCTGTTCTACGTCTTCTTCAAGAGGATCAAAGACCGTGTGAAGGGCCAGCAGCCGCCCACCGTCTACTCTGCTGCAGGGGGCGGGACTATGACCAGCCACACCCCTAAGGTAAGCACCGCCCACTGTCTACTCTGCTGCAGGGGGAGGGACTCTGACCAGCCCCACCCCTAAGGTAAGGACCGCCCACTGTCTACACTGCTGCAGGGGGCGGGACCCTGACCAGCCCCACCCCTAAGGTAAGGACCGCCCACTGTCTACTCTGCTACAGGGGGCGGGACCCTGACCAGCCCCACCCCTAAGGTAAGCACCGCCCACTGTCTACTCTGCTACAGGGGGCGGGACTATGACCAGCCCCACCCCTAAGGTAAGGACCGCCCACTGTCTACTCTGCTACAGGGGGCGGGACCCTGACCAGCCCCACCCCTAAGGTAAGGACCACCCACTGTCTACTCTGCTGCAGGGGGCGTGACCCTGACCAGCCCCACCCCTAAGGTAAGGACCGCCCACTGTCTACTCTGCTACAGGGGGCGGGACCCTGACCAGCCCCACCCCTAAGGTAAGGACCGCCCACCTACTGTCTACTCTGCTGCAGGGGGCGGGACCCTGACCAGCCCCACCCCTAAGGTAAGCGCCGCCCACTGTCTAATCTGCTGCAGGGGGCGGGACCCTGACCAGCCCCACCCCTAAGGTAAGGACCGCCCACCTGCTGTCTAATCTGCTGCAGGGGGCGGGACCCTGACCAGCCCCACCCCTAAGGTAAGGACCGCCCACCTGCTGTCTACTCTGCTGCAGGGGGCGGGACTTTAACCAGCCCCACCCCCAACAAGGTAAGGACCACCCACTGTCTAATCTGCTGCAGGGGGCGGGACCCTGAACAGCCCCACCCCTAAGGTAAGGACCGCCCACACTCTGCTGCAGGGGGCGGGACTCTGAACAGGACCTGTCCACCACTAAGTATGCCTGTCTGTCTCTCTGCCTGTCTGTCCTTCCAGGACCTGTCCACTACTAAGTATGCCTGTCTGTCTCTCTGCCTGTCTGTCCTTCCAGGACCTGTCCACTACTAAGTATGCCTGTCTGTCTCTCTGCCTGTCTGTCCTTCCAGGACCTGTCCACTACTAAGTATGCCTGTCTGTCTCTCTGCCTGTCTGTCCTTCCAGGACCTGTCCACTACTAAGTATGCCTGTCTGTCTCTCTGCCTGTCTGTCCTTCCAGGACCTGTCCACTACTAAGTATGCCTGTCTGTCTCTCTGCCTGTCTGTCCTTCCAAGACCTGTCCACTACTAAGTATGCCTGCCTGTCTGTCCTTCCAGGACCTGTCCACTACTAAGTATGCCTGTCTGTCTCTCTGTCTGTCTGTCCTTCCAGGACCTGTCCACCACTAAGTATGCCTGTCTGTCTCTCTGCCTGTCTGTCCTTCCAGGACCTGTCCACTACTAAGTATGCCTGTCTGTCTCTCTGTCTGTCTGTCCTTCCAGGACCTGTCCACCACTAAGTATGCCTGTCTGTCTGTCCTTCCAGGACCTGTCCACCACTAAATATGCGTACTACAACGGCTGCTCGTCCCCCAGCGCTCCGCTGTCTCCTCTCTCTCCTCCGGGATACAAGATGGCCACCACCACATCAGCGGGATCCTGCCGCGGCTACAGCACCAACAAGACGGCGGCCGAGCAGAACTGGGCCAACTACTCAACAGAGCAGCAGAACCGCCTGGGGCAGCCAGCGGTGGGCGCCGGCAGCACCATCTCCAACTCCCACGCGCACCAGGCCTTCGACTTCCCCGACGACACCCTCCTGGAGCCCAAGAAGATGGAGATCCAGCCGCTAGCGCTGATTGACCCGCGGCCCGTTAGCCGCGCTAGCAGCCGCATGAGCAGCCGTGCGCGGCCCGACGACCTGGATGTGTAGCCACGCCCCCCCCCCCCCCCCCCCCTATGCTCCCCTCCCCCTGCTCTCGACCGGCTCACAATCCCCAAAAGGAATTCTTCTCCAGACCACCAGGGGGGGATGTGTGGAGCTGCGGCGCAGATAAAACCAGGAAGTAGTGGAGAGGAAGCTTCCTGGCAGAATAATAGACACGTAGAGAAACATTAATGTTACTTAACACTGTCGGAAAATACTACGAAAAATACTACCAACAAATGTACATTATAACGTTTCTTAACACTGTCGAAGGTACTACGAAAAAATGCTACCAACAAATATTGTTGACTTTTTTTTACTGAAACATGTTAGTGGCGCTAACCCCTCGTCTTTTATACACCACACAGTCCAACGCACGCACACGCACACACACACACACACACACACACACACACACACACACACACACACACACACACACACACACACACACACACACACAAGAGTGCCCTTCAAATGCATTGTTGTCAATTTGACGAGAACATAGAGTCCATATTTCTCATTGAGTTGCTCTTTATTAATAAATAACAAAGGTAATTAATTGTTACGTGAAACAGCACTATTAACGTTTGTATTTTTACCGTATTTGTTAATTTCCCACGTCCGTGTCACAGTGGCTTGATGATTTCATCATATTGCATGTTTTGTAACATTGTTGACAACGAAGGCAATGGTTGCTGTACCGCTGTTTGATTGGTTGATTCATTCATCAAT
>NW_027638010.1:2500-17500 GCF_951216825.1 Electrona antarctica | reverse complement strand
GTACAGTGGTCACCAGTACCCATTCAGTACAGTGGTCACCAGTACCCATTCAGTACACAGTGGTCACCAGTACCCATTCAGTACACAGTGGTCACCAGTACCCATTCAGTACACAGTGGTCACCAGTACCCATTCAGTACACAGTGGTTACCAGTACCCATTCAGTACACAGTGGTCACCAGTACCCATTCAGTACACAGTGGTTACCAGTACCCATTCAGTACACAGTGGTTACCAGTACCCATTCAGTACACAGTGGTTACCAGTACCCATTCAGTACACAGTGGTTACCAGTACCCATTCAGTACAGTGGTCACCAGTACCCATTCAGTACACAGTGGTCACCAGTACCCATTCAGTACACAGTGGTCACCAGTACCCATTCAGTACACAGTGGTCACCAGTACCCATTCAGTACACAGTGGTTACCAGTACCCATTCAGTACACAGTGGTCACCAGTACCCATTCAGTACACAGTGGTCACCAGTACCCATTCAGTACACAGTGGTCACCAGTACCCATTCAGTACAGTGGTCACCAGTACCCATTCAGTACACAGTGGTTACCAGTACCCATTCAGTACACAGTGGTCACCAGTACCCATTCAGTACAGTGGTCACCAGTACCCATTCAGTACAGTGGTCACCAGTACCCATTCAGTACACAGTGGTTACCAGTACCCATTCAGTACACAGTGGTTACCAGTACCCATTCAGTACACAGTGGTCACCAGTACCCATTCAGTACACAGTGGTCACCAGTACCCATTCAGTACACAGTGGTTACCAGTACCCATTCAGTACACAGTGGTCACCAGTACCCATTCAGTACACAGTGGTTACCAGTACCCATTCAATACACAGTGGTCACCAGTACCCATTCAGTACACAGTGGTTACCAGTACCCATTCAGTACAGTGGTCACCAGTACCCATTCAGTACACAGTGGTCACCAGTACCCATCCAGTACACAGTGGTCACCAGTACCCATTCAGTACACAGTGGTCACCAGTACCCATTCAGTACAGTGGTCACCAGTACCCATTCAGTACACAGTGGTCACCAGTACCCATTCAGTACAGTGGTCACCAGTACCCATTCAGTACACAGTGGTCACCAGTACCCATTCAGTACACAGTGGTCACCAGTACCCATTCAGTACACAGTGGTCACCAGTACCCATTCAGTACACAGTGGTCACCAGTACCCATTCAGTACAGTGGTCACCAGTACCCATTCAGTACACAGTGGTTACCAGTACCCATTCAGTACACAGTGGTCACCAGTACCCATTCAGTACAGTGGTCACCAGTACCCATTCAGTACACAGTGGTCACCAGTACCCATTCAGTACACAGTGGTTACCAGTACCCATTCAGTACACAGTGGTCACCAGTACCCATTCAGTACACAGTGGTTACCAGTACCCATTCAGTACAGTGGTCACCAGTACCCATTCAGTACACAGTGGTCACCAGTACCCATTCAGTACAGTGGTCACCAGTACCCATTCAGTACACAGTGGTCACCAGTACCCATTCAGTACAGTGGTCACCAGTACCCATTCAGTACACAGTGGTCACCAGTACCCATTCAGTACAGTGGTCACCAGTACCCATTCAGTACAGTGGTCACCAGTACCCATTCAGTACCGTGGTCACCAGTACCCATTCAGTACACAGTGGTCACCAGTACCCATTCAGTACACAGTGGTCACCAGTACCCATTCAGTACAGTGGTCACCAGTACCCATTCAGTACAGTGGTCACCAGTACCCATTCAGTACACAGTGGTTACCAGTACCCATTCAGTACACAGTGGTCACCAGTACCCATTCAGTACACAGTGGTCACCAGTACCCATTCAGTACACAGTGGTCACCAGTACCCATTCAGTACACAGTGGTCACCAGTACCCATTCAGTACAGTGGTCACCAGTACCCATTCAGTACACAGTGGTCACCAGTACCCATTCAGTACACAGTGGTCACCAGTACCCATTCAGTACAGTGGTCACCAGTACCCATTCAGTACAGTGGTCACCAGTACCCATTCAGTACACAGTGGTTACCAGTACCCATTCAGTACACAGTGGTCACCAGTACCCATTCAGTACACAGTGGTCACCAGTACCCATTCAGTACACAGTGGTTACCAGTACCCATTCAGTACACAGTGGTCACCAGTACCCATTCAGTACACAGTGGTCACCAGTACCCATTCAGTACACAGTGGTCACCAGTACCCATTCAGTACACAGTGGTTACCAGTACCCATTCAGTACAGTGGTCACCAGTACCCATTCAGTACACAGTGGTCACCAGTACCCATTCAGTACACAGTGGTCACCAGTACCCATTCAGTACACAGTGGTCACCAGTACCCATTCAGTACAGTGGTTACCAGTACCCATTCAGTACAGTGGTCACCAGTACCCATTCAGTACAGTGGTTACCAGTACCCATTCAGTACAGTGGTTACCAGTACCCATTCAGTACAGTGGTCACCAGTACCCATTCAGTACAGTGGTTACCAGTACCCATTCAGTACAGTGGTTACCAGTACCCATTCAGTACACAGTGGTCACCAGTACCCATTCAGTACACAGTGGTCACCAGTACCCATTCAGTACACAGTGGTCACCAGTACCCATTCAGTACAGTGGTTACCAGTACCCATTCAGTACAGTGGTCACCAGTACCCATTCAGTACACAGTGGTCACCAGTACCCATTACCCGTTAATCGTATCTGTGAAAAGCTATTTTAACCAATAAAGTTTTTTTTTTCTTTCTTAACTTTTTGACTCAAGCCTGTTCTTGTGTGGTCACTAAAACAACATAATACTGCCTCATCAAAGTTGTTTATACTTTATCACCACTTTACCCAAATAAATGTGTTCTTATAGTTAAAGAATGTAAAAAAAATTAAAGGGAAAAAAGCATGTATGGAAAAGGGGGGGGAGGGGTTTGAATTGCAGCCGTCCGTAGGTGCTCTTCGAGAGCGGTTTGAAGGAGTCTAAGGATTCACATTTATTAATGGCTGTTGGTAGGGCGTTCCACATTTCAGTGGCATATAGGAGCAAAAATTATTTAAACCCTTGTTTGAGCCGAATATGGGTTTCAAGTGTTAAATAGCTATATATTGTAACAGAACAAACACTGTAATAATGAATATATATATTTTTGCATCATGAGCTGAAAATAGGCTTAATTTCTCCCAGCCTGGCTGGCACAGTCCTTGACCCTGATCTCTGCGTGCGTGCGTGCGTGTGCGTGTGTGTGTGTGCGTGTGTCTCAGCTCTTTTCGAATCACTGCAGCTTCTAAATGAGAAGCACATGTTGGTAGAGAGACCTCCTCCACACATGGAGAGAGAGACTGAGAGAGAGAGGGAGAGAGAGAGAGAGAGAGAGAGAGAGAGAGAGAGAGAGATACCTGTAAGGGTCCATTTGGTTCCATGGTTTACTCTCTCTCAGTTAAATTTAGAAAACAGAAAACTGCTATTTTTTTAGTAACCTAATTATACATATTTTTACGTGATGTGGTTTTTATGTTAATTATCGCATAATGTGAGAGGCTTGTCCAATCAGAACACAGCTGGGTCGTTTGGCAACAGCCCAGCTTTAATGATCTTAAATCCCTATATTTTATAGTTTTGTAGTAATAGTACAACATAAACATTACAGAGACTTTAGTTGTTACTGTACAATACTTTAAAACAGTTATCATGTTGCACACAGGCCTTAAATTGCTGATATTTGCGCCGCCCTCGTTGAAAACAATGCATTTCAGACTCCAGCTTGTCTCTCTCCATTCAGGCTGGTGTGGGTTACTATGGAAACAACACACCACGTGACGCTCGAGCGGAGCGGTGGTTGGTTTGCCTCTGTAAGAATGGAACGCGGAAGTGGGATAGTTCTCCCTGTGTGGAACTATCCCATTGTTGGGGAGGAAACTGTCTAACGCAGCATGGATGGGCTGCAGGATATACATAGAACTACACACCCCACAATGCACTGGGCCACACTGACCGCATGCAGCGCGTCGGTCAGCAGAGCTACAAGCCCACAGTGGGCGTGTCCACCACGCCCAGGGGCTTGTAGCTCTGTCGTGACGTCACCCACCTGCAGCTGATGTGTGATTGATTGAAGCACCTGCGTTTGTTTGTTTTGGTCAAAGATGACAAGTTTACTTTGAAGAAGAAAGATTAGTTTTATTATTATATTAAGAACTATTGTTTCTTCCTCATGAAACTGTTGGACTGTCTCTGTAGAGACAAGACAATAATGAAAACAATTAGATATTTTATATACATTACAGTTTCATTATTATATCAAGAACTATTGTTTCTTTCTAATGAAACTGTCGAGTCTCTCTCTCTCTCTCTCTCTCTCTCTCCCCCCCCCCCCTCTCTCTCTCTCTCTCTCTCTCTCTCTCTCTCTCTCTCTCTCTCTCTCTCTCCCCCCCCCCCCCCTCTCTCTCTCTCTCTCTCTCTGTGGAGACAACAAGACAATAATGACAACAATTAGATATTTTATATACAGTACATTTGATCATTTAATGTATGACTGACAGACTGAATGAACACACGTACGCTGCTGTTTATTTATTATGAGTTATTTTAAGGCTTTTCGGGAGTTACTTATTGGACTTGGAGACATCTGTGAAGGAAGAAGACCTCAATGGTAAGAAATGGATCTTTCTTTCTCTTTCTTTCTTTCTTTCTTTCTTTCTTTCTTTCTTTCTTTCTGTTTTTCTTTCTTTCTTTCTTTCTTTCTTTCTTTCTTTCTTTCTTTCTGTTTTTCTTGCTTGCTGGTTTGGATCATGTATAATTGGTATTGGACTGTGAGAGCTTTAATTGTGATATTATTTGTTTGTTAGAGCTTTTATTATGATATAATAGAGCGTTGCAGTCCCTTTAAGCGTCGTACGATGCCAACTCGAGTTGTGACAAATCATGACAACAGTTTTTGTTTGAAAACCTGTAAAAGGGGTATACATATAAAACCTGTAAAAGGGGTATACATATAAAACCTGTAAAAGGGGTATACATACATGTGTAACGCCCCGGGATTCAAACTCGGGTCTCCCGCATGAAAGTCCAACATCTTAACCACTAGACCAAAGGGATATCCCTATGGACCGGGGGAGATATTAGACTGTTGAGGCCATCAGGCTCTGAGCCTCTGGTACACTATAGCGCCACCATCAGGCTCTGAGCCACTCTGCTACACTATAGCGCCACCATCAGGCTCTGAGCCACTCTGCTACACTATAGCGCCACCATCAGGCTGTGAGCCACTCTGCTACACTATAGCACCACCATCAGGCTCTGAGCCACTCTGCTACACTATAGCGCCACCATCAGGCTCTGAGCCACTCTGCTACACTATAGCACCACCATCAGGCAGAGGCTCTGAGCCACTCTGGTACACTATAGCGCCACCATCAGGCAGAGGCTCTGAGCCACTCTGCTACACTATAGCACCACCATCAGGCTCTGAGCCACTCTGCTACACTATAGCACCACCATCAGGCTCTGAGCCACTCTGCTACACTATAGCGCCACCATCAGGCAGAGGCTCTGAGCCACTCTGCTACACTATAGCACCACCATCAGGCAGAGGCTCTGAGCCACTCTGCTACACTATAGCACCACCATCAGGCTCTGAGCCACTCTGCTACACTATAGCACCACCATCAGGCAGAGGCTCTGAGCCTCTGCTACACTATAGCGCCACCATCAGGCTCTGAGCCTCTGCTACACTATAGCACCACCATCAGGCTCTGAGCCTCTGCTACACTATAGCACCACCATCAGGCTCTGAGCCTCTGCTACACTATAGCGCCACCATCAGGCTCTGAGCCTCTGGTACACTATAGCGCCACCATCAGGCTCTGAGCCTCTGGTACACTATAGCGCCACCATCAGGCAGAGGCTCTGAGCCACTCTGCTACACTATAGCGCCACCATCAGGCTTATTCATATGGTTCATTCATTTACCATTTGTTTTTATCGTAATGTTTTATTTAGGGTTTCTTTCTCAAGGGGAAAGTTGTATGTTCCAGTGCCTGTCTGTGCTACTGCACTATACATACAGGAATACAGTACAGTACAGTACAGTACAGTACAGTACAGTACAGTACAGTACAGTACAGTACAGTACAGTACAGTACAGTACAGCACAGTGGAGTACAGTACAGTACAGTACAGTACAGTGGAGTACAGTACAGTGGAGTACTGTACTGTACTGTACTGTACTAGCCTGGCTAATAAGCCAGACTAATATCACACAACACTGTCGCGGTATATCAGTCTGGGCTGGCTCCACTTGGATTTCATTTCCCGGGGAACATTTTCTCTTTGACGCAATTGGTCAGAGCTACTGTCAGTCAAAAGTCTCAAGCATTGAACGTCACTGTACCAAAGCCCGCCTATATTGCATACCGTGTCCCGATTGGTCCGACCTGTTCTCTGCTGTAGGAAAGAGGCGTGCTACTGAGCCTCGCCAGACCGAAATCCGCTGGTAGGCAACTTTTTTTTGCCAACGGCTGATTCGGTCTGGTTTATTAACCAGGCTAGTACTGTACTGTACTGTACTGTACTGTACTGTACTGTACTGTACTGTACTGTACTGTACTGTACTGTATTCCTGTATGTATAGTGCAGTAGCACAGACAGGCACTGGAACATACAACTTTCCCCTTGAGAAAAAAACCCTAAATAAAACATTACGATAAAAATACATGGTAAATGAATGAACCATATGAATAAAAGTTTTTTTTAAACGTAATTAAAAAAATTACAAGTGACGAGAAAATACTATAATTGTCCGTAGAAAATGACTGACTTACATGCACTCCCGATGGACAGGAAGCAAACACAGGGGTGATATCCCAACAGGAAGTCCCCCTTAGTCCCGCCTCCTACATTGTGCAAGTGAAGAATAGCGCCACCATCAGGCTGTGAGCCACTCTGCTACACTATAGCGCCACCATCAGGCTGTGAGCCACTCTGCTACACTATAGCGCCACCATCAGGCTGTGAGCCACTCTGCTACACTATAGCGCCACCATCAGGCTGTGAGCCACTCTGCTACACTATAGCACCACCATCAGGCTCTGAGCCACTGCTACACTATAGCGCCACCATCAGGCTGTGAGCCACTCTGCTACACTATAGCGCCACCATCAGGCTGTGAGCCACTCTGCTACACTATAGCGCCACCATCAGGCTCTGAGCCACTCTGCTACACTATAGCGCCACCATCAGGCTGTGAGCCACTCTGCTACACTATAGCGCCACCATCAGGCTCTGAGCCACTCTGCTACACTATAGCGCCACCATCAGGCTGAGGCTCTGAGCCACTCTGCTACACTATAGCGCCACCATCAGGCTCTGAGCCACTCTGCTACACTATAGCGCCACCATCAGGCTCTGAGCCACTCTGCTACACTATAGCACCACCATCAGGCTGTGAGCCACTCTGCTACACGATAGCGCCACCATCAGGCTCTGAGCCACTCTGCTACACTATAGCGCCACCATCAGGCTGAGGCTCTGAGCCACTCTGCTACACTATAGCGCCACCATCAGGCAGAGGCTCTGAGCCACTCTGCTACACTATAGCGCCACCATCAGGCAGAGGCTCTGAGACACTCTGCTACACTATAGCGCCACCATCAGGCAGAGGCTCTGAGACACTCTGCTACACTATAGCGCCACCATCAGGCAGAGGCTCTGAGCCACTCTGGTACACTATAGCGCCACCATCAGGCAGAGGCTCTGAGCCACTCTGCTACACTATAGCGCCACCATCAGGCAGAGGCTCTGAGGCTCTGAGCCACTCTGCTACACTATAGCGCCACCATCAGGCAGAGGCTCTGAGGCTCTGAGCCACTCTGCTACACATATATTTGTATTATTTTAAGTTAAATGACAAAAGGGTAGACGTAATGAGCCTAGGCTTCAGTCTATACCTCATATAACTGTGATGAACTAAGAATGTTTTTTGTATGGAAAAAAAAACTAATCTCTCTCTCGAGGGGGCGGGTCTCTCGAGGGGGCGGGGCTGCAACGCTCTATTGCAGTGTTTCCATGTAGACCCTTTCGGGACCCTCGGTTACCTTTTCTGAAGTTTGGACGGCGGTACCCTAGGGTCCCTGATCGCTTATTCCACTCTCCATAGGACGCAGATTTACATACTCTCTGTTCATGGAGAGCCGCTTGAGTGTTGGTGAGATGTTTCAAAGATGCTATAGGAGCTCCTTCACAGCTGTAGGAGACAACGGAAACGTGTGCGAAAGAGCGGTAATCAGAGTTGCCGTTAAGTATTCTTAATCTTTTTTTTTTATTTTGCTTCGCTGAACTTCTCTCTCCTCTCTCTTCCTTGACTTCCTTGTTGACTTCCCATTGTACCGCCTCCCGCACCGAGACTGGCTAGCTGCACGTCCTAGTTACTGCCTCTGATTGGCCGACCGCGTGCATGCAGGATGTTTATAATGCTGTTGTGTCGTGGGAGGCGGGACATGGGAAGTGAGGAAGAGAGAATTTCAGAGAAGCCAAAACTTTAAAAAAAAGATTAAGAATACTTAACGGCAACTCTGATTACCGCTCTTTCGCACACGTTTCCGTTGTCTCCTACAGCTGTGAAGGAGCTCCTATAGCATCTTTGAAACATCTCACCAACACTCAAGCGGCTCTCCATGAACAGAGAGTATGTAAATCTGCGTCCTATGGAGAGTGGAATAAGCGATCAGGGACCCTAGGGCAGGGGTTCTCAACGTTTTTGGCCGGGGACCCCCGGAAATGCTTTGGCAATGTCTCGGGACCCCCGCCCCGCCCCCTCCCGACCCCCAATATAAATTGACTGCTACAATAACCTTAACCCATTTTGGGCGGGAACCCCTTTTGGTGTTTTAAGCATTATGTTATAATTTAGCTATTGAAAAATAGCAGATCTACAAGCTCACAGCGCGCCACCGAGTGGCGCGCTGTGAGCTTGTAGGTCTGCTATTTTTGAAAAATCGTGAAAAAAATAAAATAATTTGGGGACCCCCCAAACTAATTTGGCGACCCCCTGAGGGGTCGCGACCCACGGGTTGAGAACCCCTGCCCTAGGGTACCGCCGTACCAAATTCAGAAAAGGTAACCGAGGGTCCCAAAAGGGGCTATGTTTCCATGGTAACAGTGTTTTTATGTTGGCATTATAAAATCAGGTGACAATCACACAGGTGTTCAATGATAAGCTGAATGTTGTTGGCATTGAATTGTTGTTGAATTGTTGTTGAATTGTTGTTGAATTGTTGTTGAATTGAACATTGAATTGTTGTTGAATTGTTGTTGAATTGTTGTTGAATTGAACATTGAATTGTTGTTGAATTGAACATTGAATTGTTGTTGAATTGAACATTGAATTGTTGTTGAATGTTGTTTTCTTTAGTGGTTTATTTTTTCCTTTTGTGTCTCGTAAACCTGCTGGGGAGGATCTCAGTGTTCTGGATGGAGTGTATGGTGATAGAAGGTCTGTTCTGCAGTATGGTGATAGAAGGTCTGTTCTGCAGTATGGTGATAGAAGGTATGTTCTGCTAACTTTTAATGGTTATTTACTGCTTTAGGCTATGAGTAGTGCCTTGAAATCTATTCTCTGGGAGACCGGGAGCCAGTGGACGGTGTGATGTGTTCTCTGGGAGACCGGGAGCCAGTGGAGGGTGTGATGTGTTCTCTGGGAGACCGGGAGCCAGTGGAGGGTGTGATGTGTTCTCTGGGAGACCGGGAGCCAGTGGACGGTGTGATGTGTTGTCTGGGAGACCGGGAGCCAGTGGACGGTGTGATGTGTTCTCTGGGAGACCGGGAGCCAGTGGAGGGTGTGATGTGTTCTCTGGGAGACCGGGAGCCAGTGGACGGTGTGATGTGTTCTCTGGGAGACCGGGAGCCAGTGGACGGTGTGATGTGTTCTCTGGGAGACCGGGAGCCAGTGGAGGGTGTGATGTGTTCTCTGGGAGACCGGGAGCCAGTGGAGGGTGTGATGTGTTCTCTGGGAGACCGGGAGCCAGTGGACGGTGTGATGTGTTCTCTGGGAGACCGGGAGCCAGTGGAGGGTGTGATGTGTTCTCTTTTCTTTGTTTTGGTTAATAATCTAGCAGCAGAGTTTTGAATAAACCCTCCCGTGCACTCAGATCAACCAACGCAGGGAAGCTGGAAGTACCTTCACTAAAAACACGGGACAACGCTCCACACGTCCCAAACTCTTCTCCCTTCTGGCTCCAAAACTATGGAATGCACTTCCCATTACAGTCAGAACTACAGACTCACTCCCAATCTAAACTATGGAATGAATTTCCCATTGCAGTCAGAACTGCAGACTCACTCCCAATCTAAACTATGGAATGAACTTCCCATTACAGTCAGAACTACAGACTCACTCCCAATCTAAACTATGGAATGAATTTCCCATTGCAGTCAGAACTGCAGACTCACTCCCAATCTAAACTATGGAATGCACTTCCCATTACAGTCAGAACTACAGACTCACTCCCAATCTAAACTATGGAATGAACTTCCCACGCAAAGACTCAATTTATGTAACTTAGATAGCATTTTATACAGACTTATAGCATGTTACATAGACAGCACTAGAATTGCATTTTATGTAGTCATAGCACTTTATAGTATAGATGAATAGTATAATATGTATAGTTTATATGTATAGTTGTATTATATAGATATTCCACTGTTACGTTCTTAGCTTACACATTTTTCATGATAACTACTTTTTATGTATGTGATGTAGGGATGCACCGAAAGGGAAATTCTTCCAAACAGAAAACCGAATACCGAATATTCGAATATGATTAATATTATATATCTTTTTTTCCTACCATTGCTGTCATGGCCGTACCTTAAAGCTACCTGATTTATGGCAAAATAAATGGTTATGGCAAAATTTACTTAAATAATAATCACTATTATGGGTCCATAAAACATTTATTCAGCTCTTTTGAATGCATTCATTGTATACACTATTCGGTGATATATTTTCTGCCGAATATTTTCTGCGGACAAATATTTGATGCATCAATGTATTGCCATGCTTTTTGTTCTTGCTTAATGTAAGTCGCTCTGGATTAAGAGCGTCTGATAAATGCCTAAATTGTAAATTGAATGAGTTGTCTGTCTAAAGTGTCTACAGCCATTTCTGGCAGTCCTGTGAATAGTGTGTTACAGTGACTTGGTGACAGTCCTGTGAATAGTGTGTTACAGTGACTTGGGGACAGTCCTGTGAATAGTGTGTTACAGTGACTTGGGGACAGTCCTGTGAATAGTGTGTTACAGTGACTTGGTGACAGTCCTGTGAATAGTGTGTTACAGTGACTTGGTGACAGTCCTGTGAATAGTGTGTTACAGTGACTTGGGGACAGTCCTGTGAATAGTGTATTACAGTGACTTGGTGACAGTCCTGTGAATAGTGTGTTACAGTGACTTGGGGACAGTCCTGTGAATAGTGTGTTACAGTGACTTGGTGACAGTCCTGTGAATAGTGTGTTACAGTGACTTGGTGACAGTCCTGTGAATAGTGTGTTACAGTGACTTGGGGACAGTCCTGTGAATAGTGTGTTACAGTGACTTGGTGACAGTCCTGTGAATAGTGTGTTACAGTGACTTGGTGACAGTCCTGTGAATAGTGTGTTACAGTGACTTGGGGACAGTCCTGTGAATAGTGTGTTACAGTGACTTGGTGACAGTCCTGTGAATAGTGTGTTACAGTGACTTGGTGACAGTCCTGTGAATAGTGTATTACAGTGACTTGGGGACAGTCCTGTGAATAGTGTGTTACAGTGACTTGATGACAGTCCTGTGAATAGTGTGTTACAGTGACTTGGGGACAGTCCTGTGAATAGTGTGTTACAGTGACTTGGGGACAGTCCTGTGAATAGTGTGTTACAGTGACTTGGGGACAGTCCTGTGAATAGTGTGTTACAGTGACTTGGTGACAGTCCTGTGAATAGTGTGTTACAGTGACTTGGTGACAGTCCTGTGAATAGTGTGTTACAGTGACTTGGGGACAGTCCTGTGAATAGTGTGTTACAGTGACAGTCCTGTGAATAGTGTGTTACAGTGACTTGGTGACAAAGGCATGTATGATTTCTTTCTGCATCTGGTTGTGATACTGTAGGTAGGGTCGTATTTTGGCCATATTTCTGAGATGAAAGAATGCAGTATTTTATTGATGTGGGATGTGAGTTTGAGATCTGAGTCGATTATCACTCTGAGTCTTGTGGTTTAACCCAAGCAGCTAGATCTCCTAACCAGTTCATCACTCTTTTTGTATGCGTCCATTTGGTTACACTTTGTTTTTTTGGGCCTTGCTCAGCACGAAACATTGTGAGCTTGTAGATCGTCTATTTTTAGAGCGCAACCTGACTTGTCTTTTAGTTCAACTGAATCTCTTCTCCACTAGTTTTTATTCGTTGACGGCCGAAGGTTAACTATGGAAGGTTAACGACGGCATTGTCTCCCGTCGTCTTACTGGTATAAGTAGTATTGTTAAGGGTTAGGGTTATCAGTATGGGTATAAGGGTATAAGTAGTATTGTTAAGTGGTGCAACCACTTAATTAAGTAGCTTTGTGTGTGCCTGCCTGGCTGACTGGCTGGCTGACTGCCTGGCTGGCTGACTGACTGGCTGGCTGGCTGGCTGGCTGGCTGGCTGGCTGGCTGGCTACCTGTGTGAGCACGGAAATTGCATTTGGTTGGTTTTCAAGACCAAGTGTCAGCCTAACACACACGTACATATTTACTGTATGATGATTTCAGGTGTATCAGTACAGTACAGTACAGTACAGTACAGTACAGTACAGTACAGTACAGTACAGTACAGTACAGTACAGTACAGTACAGTACAGTACAGGGACCCCTTGGGGTCATGGTAACTGTCATTTCTCAACCGTTTCGAACGCGGGCAACTCGCCGGAACCGGCCCGGCCCCCTGGGCGCGTTCCTGCGGGTCTGGAAGATCCGGGGACCCACCCGGGGACCCCCACACAGAGTTGCACCACATTCTCTTACTTTTAGTCATAATAGCTTATAGATTTATTTAGTTTGTAGGCCTGTTTAGTTTCCGTCAGTAGAAAAAGGTAGTTGACGAACATTCACAACATGGACTAGACCAACATTCACAACATGGACCCAAGAGAATTCTAATGACCACTTCCTCTTAAGGAGCTTTAGGGTGTATTAGTGTAAATACACATACGCACACACACACACGCACGCACGCACGCACGCACGCACGCTGTGTGCTGCTAATCTCAGGATATTGTGCTCCACACGCTCTCAGACAACATAATAATACACATGATTTATGATTTATGATTTAGGGTTTCCGCCACTGTTTTCTGACGGCTGGACCGTTGGACCGTTCTACTGATGCAGGAACCCCAGGGACCCCCCAGGGACCCCCAGGGACCCCCGTTGGACCCCTGTTCTACTGATGCAGGAACCCCAGGGACCCCCGGTACCCCCCAGGGACCCCTGGTACCCCCCAGGGACCCCCCAGGGACCCCCAGGGAACCCCGTTGGACCCCTGTTCTACTGATGCAGGATATCCTGACACAGAACCTCTTCACTGAGCTAAAGGCTTAGACAGACTGAGGTTCCATTGATTGATTGATTAAATGTAAGTAAAGTATTTATTAACAGTTTGCAGAATTACACTACATTTCAAGCACAACTCAATACAAAGACTGTGAGTGGACGACACCATAAAGCATTACACTTGTTTACAAGAGGGTCCACCTTGTTCAATTCATCATGCTCCCAAATGGAACTACATTGAGTTTTACTGTGTTTTCCTGAGCTGTTCTCAGCATACCGAGTGGTTGTGATTAAATTGTTGTCACTCGTTCCGGCGCAGCTCTCTCTCTCTCTCTCTCTCTCTGTCTCTCTCTCTCTCTCTCTCTCTCTCTCTCTGGTACAGCCAAAACCAGACAGACTTCACCAAGCGTTCAAAACAACATGTGCTGATTCTTCCACCTCAGTTCCGCTGCTCACACAGAACGTCAACATGGACCCTTTGATCTGAATGTAAACATGAAGTCACACACACACACACACACACACACACACACACACACACACACACACACACACACACACACACACACACACACACACACACACACACACACACACACACAGTGTGACAGTCCAGCTGCTCTGCTGGCTTTTACACACCAGTGTTTTATATCTGCACACCAGACGAGACACTGATCCTAAACCCTAGACCCTAAACCCTAGACCCTAAACCCTAGACGAGACACTGATCCTAAACCCTAGACCCTAAACCCTAGACGAGACACTGATCCTAAACCCTAGACCCTAAACCCTAGACCCTAAACCCTAGACCCTAAACCCTAGACGAGACACTGATCCTAAACCCTAGATCCTAAACCCTAGACGAGACACTGATCCTAAACCCTAGACCCTAAACCCTAGACCCTAAACTCTAGATCCTAAACCCTAGACGAGACACTGATCCTAAACCCTAGACCCTAAACCCTAGACCCTAAACCCTAGACCCTAAACCCTAGATCCTAAACCCTAGACGAGACACTGATCCTAAACCCTAGACCCTAAACCCTAGATCCTAAACCCTAGACGAGACACTGATCCTAAACCCTAGACCCTAAACCCTAGACGAGACACTGATCCTAAACCCTAGACCCTAAACCCTAGACCCTAAACCCTACACCCTAAACCCTAGACCCTAAGAGTCAGCTCTGAACTCGTAGAATCTGCACCTGGCTCGCTGATAACAAACTATCTTTACACCTGGGAAGAACTGAATCCATTATTTTGGATCTAATAGTAATCTCAGCAAGGCAAATGGCTTCTTGCCATCATTCACATTCACACACCTTTACATAGATTGTGCATTACATTCACACACACACACACACACACACACACACACACACACACACACACACACACACACACACA